>NW_024743669.1:0-26368 GCF_018991925.1 Homarus americanus
CACACACACACACACACACACACACACACACAATAATAAACACCACTATATATATATATTTTTTAGATTTTAGTGTACCCACCTGTCCAAGCTGTTAGTGCCCCCAGAAGCCTGTCTGCTGTTAGCACCGCCACCTGTCTGCTGTTAGTGCTCCTTGTACACCTGTCTGCTGTTAGTGCCCTTGTACACCTCTCTGCTGTTAGTGCCCCTGTACACCTATCTATCAGCAGTGCCCTGTACACCTGTCTGTTAGTGCCCCTGTACACCTGTCTGCTGTTAGTGCCCTGTACACCTGCCTGTTGTAAGTGCCCTGTACACCCGAGCCCACTGTTATGCCCTGTACACATCTGTCTGCTGTTAGTGCCCCCACACCTGTCTGCTGTTAGTGCCCCCTGTACACCTGTCTGCTGTTAGGCCCCTGTACACCTGTCTGCTGTTAGGTCCACATGTACAGTCGCTAAAGCAGCTATCTGCAGGGGTCGATATGCCCCAAATTTTAGGTGACTAGTGACAAATCTCTTATACCAAAATTTATCGTCCATGGTTTCATATTGTTTCACAGTATACACAGATAGTTGTTTTAACTACTGTACAGAACTAATCTTAAAAAGAGAAGTCTGACCTTTTTAGTTGCACTCAGGAGCTCAATGAACGTGAGCTTTGAACGACTAACGAATGAACTCACTGACAGCCCACACTGACCCCACTACTTCTAATCACACTCCCCAGGTGTTCCGTTCAGTAAACCCTGTACATACACAGGAGGGTCTTACCGCCTGGGGCTCCGTCCACTGCCACATCCCAGGCGCTGGTTCACATTCAACCCTGACCAACAGCAGAAAATTCTTATTCTTTACTAAACTTAACCCGGAACTGTGTGACGGCGACGCATTTGGTCTCCGCTCTAAACCACAAGATAATCCCCAGGCACTCCCCGACCAACCTGCGTGACTAAACACAAAGTTGCTCACACAGATTATTTTCTAATTTCAGGATATAACATTTATAAGACGCTGAGAGAAACTGTTACACTAACACCAGCCATGAAGAGTTTGGGTCACCTGGGGCGACCTAACTCCCAGGTGACCCGGCCTGAGGAGAAACAAGTCCCCAAAAGACTGTACCCGCTGAACCCACCCAGACACCTGTTACTGAGGCCCCACCTGCATGACTGTTACTGAGGCCCTCACCTGCATGAATGTTACTGAGGCCCTCACCTGCATGAACAGTTATTGAGGCCCTCACCTGCATGAATGTTACTGAGGCCCTCACCTGCATGAATGTTACGAGGCCCTCACCTGCATGACAGTGTTACTGAGGCCCTCACCTGCATGACAGTGTTACTGAAGCCCTCATCTGCATGACAGTGTTACTGAAGCCCTCATCTGCATGACAGTGTTACTAGCCCCTCATCTGCATGACAGTGTTACTGAAGCCTCATCTGCATGAATGTTACTGAGGCCCTCACCTGCATGACAGTGTTACTGAGGCCCTCACCTGCATGACAGATTATTGAAGCCCTCATCTGCAAGACAGTGTTGCTGAAGCCCTCATCTGCATGACAGTGTTACTGAAGCCTCACCTGCATGACAGTGAAACTGAGGCCCTCACCTGCATGGCAATGTTACTGGGGCCTCACCTGTATAACAGTGCTACTGAGGCCCTCACCTGCATAACAGTGTTACTTGAGCCTCAATAACCGTGGCTGTGCAGGTTTTTGTGTGTTAAGGTGACAACAAGTGCCCAGTCCCAACATGAGTGTCGCCGCGTCAGCTGCCCTCAACACGTGGTTATCGCCTGTGTGTCATAACCCTTGTCACCCACATTATCACATGCAACAATGAATAGGAAAATAAATACCTGATAAATAGATACAACACAATATATATACATATATATATATATATATATATATATATATATATATATATATATATATATATATATATATATATATATATATATATATATATATATATACTATGCAAACGTGTGTGTGTGTGTCATAACGTCTCTAAGGTGCGTCTTCATTTGAGTAGGCTGAACGAACCGAACGGAAAGTTCAAGTGCATGCTTTCTGTATTCTGAGTGTTCGACGGTGCTCGTCTTATTCCAATGTTTTCCTCAGTTGAATCATGGATCTCACAGTGGCAACAGGTATTCTTCATTATTTACTCTTTAGCCAAAAGGAAGAAAGAAATCCAGAAGAGTGTGGTTAAGGCGACTATTTTCTGGACGGACAAAAACCCTGTTGAGGCAATGCTCACCCAGCAATCATGATGCTTAACTTTATTGTAGTACAAGCCATGTTGGAATTCCACAGCTCAGATGCTTCTCATATTCATGCAGTAAGGTTAAACATTTTCCCGTCCCATCCATATAAACCGAATAGCTGGAACAGCACCAATCTGACCTAACTGCGCACCAGCGAGCAGCTGAGTGATGTCTAAATCCTTGAGCAGCATCATCTACCGACAAGCGACAGAAACGTTTGGCTTGGCAGTTGGGCTCGGAGACGTCATACTAGCCGAATTCTGCTTGGCGCGTTCTGCTAGTTTGGTTTGTTTGGGCTAAAATGCTTAAGCGAAGACGAACCCTTAGTTCCAGGAGCATTATTTTCACTACTTCCAGCTTCGACAGATCAGTGTATATTACGCCTTGTATAGTTCGCTTCACTTCACAAAACTTATCCCCGGGAAATTCTTTGTTCATTGTGTAAGGTCCTATTTACCAGTAGTGTGTCCTCCTCTATACTACACAGGGGCGGATCCAGGAATATCAAGGAGTCAAGAAGTTGAGGTGGGGTACATGGCAGACAGGCAGCCAGCTAGGGGGTTTAGAGGACAAGGCCCCCCATTTTATTAGGGATATCTGACCAATAACATGGCATTTTAAAGCCATGTGCACTTGATATTAGGAATATTCAGAGGTCAATAAGTAATTATTTTACTCAAAAACACTTGAGTATAATACTACATTAAAATAAAGTTATTGTAATTTTCTCATGAAAAGGAGGGTCCAGTTCCGGACCTCCACCCCCACATCTCATTAATGGATTCTTGTGATAGCATGAAATGGCCAAGTACTGAGTAATTTAGCGTCTGAAGATAGTGGCTCAGTGTGTGTTGGAGGAGGTCTGGTGCTGGTCAACTGCGCCCGTGTAATACACAGAAGGTCTCGCGCCAGAGGCGGCGCGGTCACTACACTGACGCCAGCAGATAAATTACAGTCAATATGTGAGAAGGTCTCGCCGCCAGGGGTAAGTTGTACGGTCAATAGCGGAGGTCTCACGCCAGAAGCGGCGGTCACTAATCAACACGCAGGCAAGTATCGTCTAATTATCGTGTAGGTGCGGGAGGTGTGGCTCAGACGGCGAGAATACACAACATACACAACGGAGGTGGTCGTGCCTACCACTACATTCCACTGCCTAATAAGCTTCAACACAAAGACAATATTATACAGGGAGTCTCCGCACACGCTGAGACAATGCATAACTATGACTGTATGACGACCTTTGTCCATTTATCATACTGGTGGGCCAGGCGAGGTCCCTCTAAACCGCCGCTCTGTACCTGTCTTAACACACACACACACACACACACACACACACACACACACACGCAGTCGTATGATGACCCCTGTTTGTCTGTCAAACTCGAGGCAGCCACCTTATAAACATGCACATTTTACACCAGCAGGAGTACACAACACAGCCATGACAGCAGGTCCTCTCCAGCTACAGACCACAACACCGAGAATAGTAACACAACACAAAATGTAGAGTTTGGTCATGTAATACGGCGACTGAGTCTAAAGATGTGAGTGTAGGAAATTCTTGACACGAGAAAGTTTCTGAATGAAGAAGTTGACAATAAATCCTTAACTAAACAGAACTAAAACATAATAACATGAGAGTGAAAAAGAATATTGTGACTGGGGTGAAGATGATGGTGATGATGTTGGACAAGAGAATTCTTCATCAACAAACACCCACACACACGAGAAACGTTTAATCAGTCAGGTCAGGAATAAACGGGCTCGAGTCTGGCTCAACAACCGTATAATTCACACCTGATGACTTTATAAAGATACAGGTCACGGGGAGACAAGGGGGGGGGCAGTGTAGTTCAGGACCATATAAGGAAAACTGGGTGGATTGAGAACTTTGTTTTGGTCGAGGTGAGACGCGACTTGGGTTACCGAGAGACAAGGCGACTAGTTTTTCTCTGGTGGTGGTAGTGGTGGGATAGTGGTGGTGGTGGTGGGGATAGTCGTAGTGGGGATAATGTAGTGAGTGGTGGTGGTAGGGGATGGTCGTGGTGGGGATAATGGTAGTGGTGGTGGTGATGGGAAAAACAGGCTCTCATCTGTCCTGTTGTTGCTGGCATGTTCTCTGGCAAGAGGCTAACAACACACACACACACACACACACACACACACACACACACACACACACACACACACACACACACACACACACACACACACACACACACACACGAGAGACAAACCTAATACGATCCACCACTACCAACTACATAAAAACACCAAACAAAGAAAATTACAAAAAATACAACAGAAATCAAGTAAAAACAAAAACAAAAACATCATGGTAATTACTGTCTTCGTTAATTATAAAAAGAGATTTTGTTTTTGTTTCTTGTCGATAAAAAGTTGCTTTGAGAACAGCCAGAATAAGTGAACTTGTTTCCTTGTGTCTCAGGGTGATGGGTCAATCAGGTACTTCACGGGTGCTCTGGTGACAATCTGTACCACCTGGTCACCTGTACCACCTGGTCACCTGACCATCTGGTCGCCTGTACCCATCTGGTCACCTGACCCACCTGGTCACCTGTACTCATCTGGTCACCTGCCCATCTGGTCACCTGTACCCATCTGGTCACCTGTACCCACCTGGTCACCTGTACCCATCTGGTCACCTGTACCCACCTGGTCACCTGACTCCTTGGTCACCTGTACCCACCTGGTCACCTGTACTCACTTGGTCACCTGTAGCCACCTGATCACCTGTACTCACTTGGTCACCTGTACCCACCTGGTCACCTGTACCCAAACGATTACCTGAAGTCGAACCCACCTGTATCCACATGATTAACTGTACCCACGCGATCACGTGAACCCACCTGAACTCACCTAATAACCTGAACCCACCAAATCAGGTGAATCAATCTGTACCCACCTAATCTCCTGAACCCACCTGCTTTCACCTAATCACCTGAACCCACCTAATCACCTGAACCCACCTAATCACCTGAGCCCACCAAATCGCCTGAACCCACCTGCACTCACCTAATCACCTGAACCCACCTTCCACTCACCTAATCACCTGTATTTGGACTCAGGTGATCGATACATCCGCCAGTTGGTCGGGGGCAGGAACCTCCTTACCGAGCCACTACTAGTTCTTGTATCGTCTCCCAGAACAGGAAGAATGTGGAACAAGAGGAGAGTGGACCCTGTAGGATAAAAAGTCGTTCAAGAAGAGGAGAAAGGAGAAAGATGGGACAGAGGAGGAAGAGGATAAAGAAGATGAAGAAGAAGAAGAAGAAGAAGAAGAAAGAAGAAGAAGAAGATGAAGAAAGAAGAAGAAGAAGAAGAAGAAGAAGAAGAAAGAAGAAGAAAAGAAGAAGAAAGAAGAAGAAGAAGAAGAAGAAGAAGGTGACAGGCGACTCTGTGGCTACATAAAAATTTATCAACTCCAGAGAAGGAGAGGAGAGGGAGAAGAAAGGAATGACATTGGAAAGGAAGAGGAGGGGAAGAAGACAGAGGGTGGGGGAGGAGGATAGGAGGAAGGGGAGAGGGGACAATAAGGAGGAGAGAGAAAAGGGACAGAGAGGAGAGGGAAGAGGACAGGGATGAGAAGGAAGGAAGGCATGGATAAATACTGGAGTATAAACGAGGGATAATGGTGTCCCCCTCACACCTAGTCAGCTATACCAGCCCGCCCGCCCTGCCCTGCCCCCGCCCCGCCCGCCCGCCCCGCTCCAGTAATTGGACAAGCTCCTCCACCTCGTGTACCCATAACGTACCCAACAGGAACCAACACCTGCAGTACCTAACACCTGTAGTACCCAATACCAACACCTGTAACCTAACACCAACACCTGAGTACTCACCACCAAAACCTGTAGTACTCAACACCAACACCTGTAGTCACTCACCACCAACACCTGTAGTACCCAACACCAAAACCTGTAGTACTCAACACCAACACCTGTAGTACCCAACACCAAAACCTGTGGTACTCCAACACCAACACCTGTAGTACCCAACACCAACACCTGTAGTACCCAACACCAACGTCTCTCAACACCAAAACCTGTAGTACTCAACACCAACACCTGTAGTACCCAACACCAACACCTGTAGTACTCAACACCAACACCTGTCAGTACTAAACACCAACATGTAGTACCAACACCAACACCTGCAGTACTCAACACCAACACCTGTAGTACCCAACACCAACACCTGCAGTACTCAACACCAACACCAACACCCGAGGCACCAACACCAACACCGCAGTGCCAACACCAGCACCTGTAGTACCCAACACCAACACCTGCAGTACTCAACAACACATGCCCAACACCAACCTGCAGTACTCCAGCACCAACACCTGTAGTACCCAACACCAACTGCCTGCAGTACCCAACACCACGCCTGTAGTACTCAACACCAACATGTAGCCCAACACCAACACCTGCAGTACTCAACACCAACACCTGTAGTACCCAACACCAACACCTGCAGTACTCAACACCAACACCTGTAGTACCCACACCAACACCTGCAGTACTCAACACCAACACCTGTGATCCAACACCAACACCTGCAGTACTCAAACACCAACACCTGTAGTACCCAACACCAACACCTGCTCCAACACCAACACCTGCAGTACTCAACACCAACACCTGTATTCCCAACACCAACACGCAGTACTCAACACCAACACCTGTAGTACCCAACACCAACACCTGCAGTACTCAACACCAACACCTGTAGTACCCAACACCAACACCTGCAGTACTCAACACCAACACCTGTAGTACCCAACACCAACACCTGCAGTACTTCAAACCAACACCACCGAGTACCCAACACCAACACGTGTAGTGCTCAACACCAACACCTGCAGTACTCAACACCAACACCTGTAGTACTCAACACCAACACTATAACACCAACACCTGCAGTACCCAACACCTTCCTGAGGCACGTGAACCCCCACCACCACACCACCACGTAGCATCCTCCCGTCTGAATTAATGTTAATATATGAGCAGCTAGTAAAGTTACGTCTACCACAACACAATGAAATCAAATTCATCTCACTTATGTAAATATTAATAAAAAAAATATAAAGTTGATAATATATTAAGTCAAAAGATAAAGAAAATAAAGTGAATATAAACAAATAATAATAAAGCGATACAGCATAAATTAAAAACAAAAACAATAAATTTCACCTTTAAAGGAGGAATGAATTTGTTCAAAAAATTAATAACGTGAAAATAATGAAGACAAGCGGGCGAATCATTTGCATATTTCAACAGGTGAAGTGGCTAATTGACCTCAGGTGAATTCACTCATATTCACGTTAACATAGGTTTCGGCATGGCCGGGGACAAAGTGGGTGCAGCCAGGGACAATGGGCGTGGCCAGGAGTAGTGTGAGCTGGCCAGGACATTGTGGCGTGGCCAGGGACAATGTGGGTGTGGCCAGGGACAATGTGGGTGTGGCCAGGACAATGTGGGTGTGGCCAGGGATAAAGTGGGTGTGGCCAGTAGTGTGAGCTGGCCAGAACATTGTGGGCGTGGCCAGGGACAATGTGGTGTGGCCAGGGACAAAGTGGGTGTGGCCAGGGTAGTGTGAGCTGGCCAGGAACATTGTGGGCGTGGCCAAGGACAATGTGGGCGTGGTCAGAGGCAGATGGAAGCCAGGGGCAGTGTGGGCGTGACCAGGACAGTGGGCGTGATGGGGACACTGTGGGGTGGCCAAAAACATTACAAGCGTGGTAGGGAGGGAGGGGGGTGGTAGCAGACCTCAGGTGGTGGTGAGGGAGTAAGTTGTCTGGCTGGGAGCCTCATTAACACGCCACCTGCGGCCGATTACATAACTATCGGAGGAGAGTACACACACACACTTAATATATTCTTACTCTGAGTCGAGTATGACGATCATCCAGCCATGCCAGAGTGATAGAGTTATTAAGGATGTTGCCTTCGTTGGTGAGCTCTGTGTGACTCTAGAGGCTGATACGGGACCGGCAGGATGTTGCACGTGTGGAGGACTACAACTCACGCCAGTGCGTGAGGGCGGCGGCAGTGTCTTTCTAGCAGTGGTGTTGTCTGCCTCGGCGTATGTAGTCGGGCTAACTCGAAAATATTGACCTTCTCGTGTGGTGCTCCTCCAAAAGCGTTACGGTGTGGAGTGATCGTCTCCAGGTTGGGGGTCGATTGCTCTTTTCGGGTTTGTCTTAAGACTACAGTATATACCCGTCCCAGTGCCCGCCAGCGTTATTTACCATTCTTACATGACGCGAGCACACACACACACACACACACCAACACACACACACACACACACACACACACACACACACGTAAAGAGTTATATAGCATTCTATAATACGTCTTCCTGCTAGGCTTTAAATTCCAACCATTACGTATTCAAGTATTCGAATAATATATCAGAGTAATATTTATCTAGGAAGATACAATATTATATAATTCTCACATAATAATTTTTCCATTACGATATAAATACAACATTAATACACACATAAATATTCCTCAATAAACTTCAAGTATTATTTCTAGGTGGTATAAATGTTAGGTGTTGATAAGTCCTTCAACAAGACATATGTACAAAAATTGAGCACCGTGTGGTTAGGATTAGGTTAGGAGGAGTTAGGTTAGGTGGGGGAGGAGGAGGAGGTCTTGGCTATACCCGGTTACCTTGGCACATCCTCACCAAGAATGCTCTTCCCTCTCGCTCACGTCTCACCAGAGGCCTCACCTGTCCACCATCACTACACCTGGTCCTTCATTAACTTAACACGTCAGGTAGCAGATTCGAAAGAGCAACATAATTCAGAATGATTTTCCTAAACTGAGGAGCTTTTCTGACGTAACTGCCCCTCCACCACCTGACCTCTCGCCTCCGTCCTTCCCTCGCAACCTTTCCCCACCATCCCCCACCCCCCTACCCCCAGAGGTCACGACAGGTCACGGTGGGGAATTACCGAGTAAGTTCTTGCTCCCAGCTACCCCCAACCCTCAACCTCCCTACCTACCGTGTCTCCTCCTCCCACACCTACTCTTTCTGCCTACCTCCTGACACCTCAACAACACCCTCTCCTCCCACCTCCTTCGGCCTCTACAACACCCCTCTCGTTTCCTCCAACACCTACTGTCCCCTCCAACATCACTGCCCATGGCTCCTCCCAACACCTCCCCTCCCCTTTACTCTTTCTGCAGTCTTGGCCACCACCGCCGAAAGTCTGCAGCCCCTCCCCTGCATTCTCCAGACAGCGGCGACAGGTAAACAACACCCCCCCTCACACACAATACGTTTTACCACCACAACCACGTGCGTCACAGCCTACGTCACTACACCATCTGAGGAAAGTGATGCCGTGAGAAAGACAACATGCAGACCGGGAAACTATAGGAAGGATGTTCTCACAAGACCGAGGACACACACACACACACACACACACACACACACACACACACACACACACACACACACACACACACACACACACACACACACACATTAAAACTGGAATCAATAAATTGCATCTGAGGATCTACTGTGATGATAAAGTGTTTTAACTTGTATGATGAATATTATGATCAAGAGGACGAGCCCCCCCCCCCCCCCCCCCCCCCCCCCTCTCTCTCTCTCTCCTACCTCTCTCTCTCCTACCTCTCTCCCTTCTCGCTCTTTCTTCTCTTCTATCTCTCCTTCACATTCGGATCTTCAGGTTTCCTAAGTAAGCACGACTGACCTGAGGAAGAGGAAGGTGACACCATTATAGGAAACATTAGGCATAATAGATGTGGCTGACTCACGGAGACACACACACACACACACACTTGCCTATCAAAGACCTCAGAGGGAAAAATCACAGATAACCTGACAAAAAATATATGGTTTACCTAACCTAACCAAACCGAACTAAACCTAATTCAACTTGTCCTTATCCAACGAAATATAAGCTTAACCTAACCCAACCAAACCTAACTTAACAACCAATAAAATCAACATATCTAAACCTAACCTAACCTAACCTAAAACTGTATTATGGGATGTAGGTACAATATATTTTAGTTACTGGGAATAAACGTACATATACAGCTGTATTAGGGAATAAACGTACATATATAACTAGAATAAACGTACATATATAACTGTACTAGGGAATAAACGTACATACACAACTGTATTAGGGAATAAATACATATACAGCTGTATTAGAATAAACGTACATATATAACTGTATTAGGGAATAAACGTACATATATAACTGTAACTAGGGAATAAACGTACATACACAACTGTATTAGGGAATAACGTACATATACAACTGTATTAGGGAATAAACGTACATATACAACTGTATTAGGGAATACATGAACAAGTACATTAGAAGCATGTTCGTACGTTTATGACTGTGTTACGTATCTGCACATAGACAGGTAATATTAGGGTCATTTGTATGCAACTATGTCCAGTCTGCCCCCATCCCTCTTCAAGGACAAACACGCTGCTGGTGACGTAGCTCTCTGTATCATGAGGCAACACCACCCAGAACAATCACCCTGCCTTGTAACCATCAGCCTCTCTTCCAGCAAGAATCATCTGATAGGTTTTTATCTTTTCTTTCCTCGACGAGAGTTAAGATATTTTATGATTTTTATTTATTTATTTATTTATGGTTTGGTAAAATCAGACTAATGTATTTGTTTGCGAAATAATAATAATGATAATAATAATAATAATAATAAAAATAATAAATAATAATAATATAGCAGCAAATAATAAAACAACAACAAAACAACAACAATAATAACAACAACATAACAACAACAACAATAACAACAACAACAAAACAGCAACAACAACAATAACAACAATAACAATAACAAATAATAACAACAACAACAACAACAATAACAACAACAAAACAACTAACGGAGCCACATTGTTTCAATAACAAGCGACTTAACATAGAAATAATCCAACACTGTACTTCACCAACACTGTACTTCACCAACACTGCTTCACCAACACTGTACTTCACCAACAAAGTACTTCATGCACCAACACTGTACTTCACCAACACTGTACCTCATGCACCAACACTGTACTTCACCAACATGCACCTCATGCACCAACACTGTACTTCACCAACATGCATGCACCAACACTGTACTTCACCAACACTGAATCATGCACCAACACTGTACTTCACCAACACTGTACCTCATGCACCAACACTGTACTTACCAACACTGTACCTCATGCACAAATGTCAACTTCCACAACACTGTACTTCATGCACCAACACTGTACTCACCAACACTGTACTTCACCAACACTGTACCTCATGCACCAACACTGTACTTCACCAACACTGTCTCATGCACCAACACTGTACTTCTCACCAACACTGTACCTCGCACCAACACTGTATTCACCAACACTGTACTTATGCACCAACACTGTACTTCACCAACACTGCATTCATGCCAACACTGTATCACCAACACTGTACTTCACCAACACTGTACTTCACCAACACTGCTGCATTCAGCACCAACACTGTACTTCATGCACCAACACTTCAGACACTGTCTAGCCTGGACCAACAGTACTTCCTGTGTTTATGGCAGTGTACCCATGTTATCAGTGTACAGGCAGATAGTGGTGTGAGCTACAGATGGTGAGTTAGTTAAGAATAGTGACATCTTTTTGCATTCTAATTTTATAGTTCGTTAATGAGTTGTTTTTGTATGACGTCACTAATTGGCCATAGTTCGTTAATGAGTGTTTTTTTGTTTTTGTATGACGTCACTAATTGGCCACAGTTAGTTTATGAGTGTTTTTTTGTGTTTGTATGACGTCACTAATTGGCCATAGTTCGTTAATGAGTGTTTTTTTGTTTTTGTATGACGTCACTAATTGGCCACAGTTAGTTTATGAGTGTTTTTTGTGTTTGTATGACGTCACAATTGGCCATAGTTCGTTAATGAGTGTTTTTTGTTTTTGTATGACGTCACAATTGGCCACAGTTAGTTTATGAGTGTTTTTTTGTTTGTATGACGTCACTAATTGGCCAGTAGTTAGTTTATGAGTGTTTTTTTGTGTTTGTATGACGTCACTGATTGGCCACAGTTGGTTTATGAGTGTTTTTTGTGTTTGTATGACGTCACTAATTGGCCATAGCTAGTTTATGAGTGTTTTTTGTTTTTGTATGACGTCACTAATTGGCCACAGTTAGTTTATGAGTGTTTTTTGTGTTTGTATGACGTCACCATTGGCCATAGTTAGTTTATGAGTGTTTTTTTGTGTTTGTATGACGTCACTGATTGGCCACAGTTAGTTTATGAGTGTTTTTTTGTGTTTGTATGACGTCACTAATTGGCCATAGTTAGTTTATGAGTGTTTTTTGTGTTTGTATGACGTCACTAATTGGCCATAGTTCGTTAATGGTGTTGTTTGTGTTTGGTATGACGTCACTAATTGGCCATAGTTAGTTTATGAGTGTTTTTTGTGTTTGTATGACGTCACTGATTGGCCACAGTTATTTATGAGTGTTTTTGTGTTTGTATGACGTCACAATTGGCCATAGTTCGTTAATGAGTGTTTGTTTGTGTTTGTATGACGCCAATTCATTAGTTTATGAGTGTTTTTTGTGTTTGTATGACGTCACTGATTGGCCATAGTTAGTTTATGAGTGTTTTTTTGTGTTTGTATGACGTCACTGATTGGCCATAGTTAGTTTATGAGTGTTTTTTTGTGTTTGTATGACGTCACTAATTGGCCATAGCTAGTTTATGAGTGTTTTTTTGTTTTTGTATGACGTCACTAATTGGCCACAGTTAGTTTATGAGTGTTTTTTTGTGTTTGTATGACGTCACTAATTGGCCATAGTTCGTTAATGAGTGTTTTTTTGTTTTTGTATGACGTCACTAATTGGCCACAGTTAGTTTATGAGTGTTTTTTTGTGTTTGTATGACGTCACTAATTGACCACAGTTCGTTAATGAGTGTTTGTTTGTGTTTGTATGACGTCACTAATTGGCCATAGTTAGTTTATGAGTGTTTTTTTGTGTTTGTATGACGTCACTGATTGGCCACAGTTCGTTAATGAGTGTTTGTTTGTGTTTGTATGACGTCACTAATTGGCCACAGTTCGTTAATGAGTGTTTTTTGTGATTGTATGACGTCACTGATTAGCCATGGTTATAATGCACATGTAATGAGTAATATAATGTATATATTTTTTCGTTGAATAATTAATCAACACTTAAACGTGAGAACAATATCACTGTTGAAAGAGGATCACCTGAAGATTAACCACCCTACTCTCATTTAATCTACTTAACTTAACTAAACACAAATATAACCTAACCTAACCCAACCTCAGTTAACTAAACCTAATCTAACCTAATTAAACATAACATAACAATATAACCCAACCTAAGTTAACCAAACCAAACCAAACCTAACCTAACCAAACCTAACCTAACCAAACCTAACCAAACCTAACCTAACATAACCCAACTAAACCTAACCTAACCAAACCTAACCTAACCTAACCTAACCAAACCTAACCAAACCAAACCTAACCCTTTATAACTCGAATTAATTTTATCCACTGAATAATGTCAATTCCATATACAGTCTAACAAATTGTATAATCAACACCTATTGTCTTGTGAGTGAATAATTGAACAGGTTGTAAGGCGTCGTCCATCGTTAAATTATCAGATAGTTTTATACATTAAGTTAAAGAGTCTATATTTGGGAGCCTCAGTATAAACAACACCCATCTCCAGACTCCAGTTGTGTTGTTGATGTACAGCTGAGAACAATAATCCCTGGACACTCGACAGTATTTACCTGGTATTTACCTGTACAATAAATACTTCAGGGGAATCGGAATTTGAGCATTTTTATCAGATTTTTCTTTATATTTAAGGAGTTTTTTTTTTCATTATGTAATTCCGACGTAATATAAAAACGAATAGTAGTGTTATTAAATACAAACCAATCATACTGTACATATCCCAGGTAGATGCCAGATATTGCCAAGTGTTCAGGAATTTTGACCGCAACTGAACACACAAGCAGCAATAAATAATAATAATAATTACAAACCATTTGTCAAGGAATAGTGAAGACCAGGAGCAGCCCATTCATCCTATAATGCACACACACACACACACACACACACACACACACACACACACACACACACACACACACACACACACACACACACACACACATCTGGCTACAAGAATGACTGACAAGTAGACAGTACGAGAGGCCAGAGTGAGGGCGTACTGGAGGTGGTGTCTTGTAGAGAGAGAGTCATATATGTGTGTATTTCCAGGAAGGAGACGATCGAGTTTTGTTGTTCAAGGAAGAGGGTGGAGGGGTGAGGTGGAGGTGAGGGTGAGGGTGGAGGGTGAGGTGGGGTGGAGGGGTGAGGGTGGGGGTGGAGGGTGAAGGTGGGGGTGAGGGTGGAGGGTGAGGGTGGAGGGTGAGGGGTGGGGGTGAGGGGTGAAGGGTGGAGGGTGAGGGTGGAGGGTGAGGGTGAGGGGTGGAGGGTGGAGGGTGAGGGGGGGGTGAGGGTGGGGAGGGGGGTCTGTCAGGTTCATACAGTAGAAAGAAGGTTGTCCGACAGGTCCAGGTGAGTTGTAGAAGTCTTGAACCTTCTGGGAAAATATTAGATTGGCCTTTTATGTACAGAAAGGAAGAAGATGGGGCCTCCCTAGTCCCCAGCAGGAGGAGAAAGTGATCTTGTAGTTCCAGGCGCGGGAGGGGGTGGTCTTCCACTCTAAAAGAAATAACAAATGGACTTTGCAGTCCAATAGGAACAGCTTTTTGAGTAAGAAATCCGTCCACCTTGAAACAGGACGGAGTAATTTAGAGCTGTGCATATATTACAAGATTATGATTTTCCAAAGGAAATACCATGACCAAGAAGGAACACGCCAGGTTGTGTTGTCTCACACTGTCACGCTAAGGGTGGACTCAGCTGCCGCTCGGGGTTTCCCCCAAGCAATACAACATATCATTCTTGCGTCATGTCCCACATATACGCCTGTTCCCACAACTCCCTTCACCCCAGCATATTTACTCGTTAAACATTACAAACAAGTTTGAAATATTGAGTTACAAACTACATGCAGTAGACATTAAGTATTGAACACATTAGTGAAATATAACTGGAAAACCTTTAATATTTAACAATAAATAACCAACCAACTGACTACGACTTGACGAGACTGAGGAAGAAAGCAATAAGCCCTTCAGTAGTGGTGGTGGAGATGGGACCCTACGGTGTCCGCGCAGAAAGGGCGACGGAGGTCCTTGGTGAAGCACCCAAGTGAGAAGTCTGCCACAGTAGGAAAGAAGCCAGATGGCCTCGCTCCAACACACATGACTGCCAGTAATCCTCTGCCTCGCCTCACACCTGGATGCTGATCATCACGTGGTGTAGTCGCATCCACACTGTGTCTACCACCACCAAATTTACCTCCACAAACACACACACACACACACAAATAATGTTCACAAGGCTTACTGGTTTACAGGTACAATGACGCACCTTCCACTACTATTATGGCGTCGTCACTGCACTAATGTTATGGAGCACTGTAGAGGAGGATGTTTGAGGTGCCATCACAGAATGGCTCCTTCAACAGTCACCGTAAATTCCAAGTCAACAGTCAGTCTATTCACGAGCTCCACAAACAAACAAGGATAACTCAACCTTTATCTCCAGTACATATCCCTTTATCTCCCAATTAGTACTGATATCGTTAACAGCTGAGCAGGTTGTTCCTCAAACACTTGACATCCTGCTATACTAGATTATTATTTATCGCGAAATGATATAACATACATGGGTCTCTCTAACCTCTCAACACACACACACACACACACCAAGCTCCCCCAACCAACAACATACAACTCCACCTCCTTCTCACACACACACACAACAAAGACACCACCAGTTAATGGCATAACACTCCTTCCCCCCTCCCACCCCTACACCCCCATCCCCACCTCTCCCCCCCCCCAACAGGTGAACATCCAGAACCTTGCCCAGGGCGCCACTAACTCCCACTGACTCGTTCCTGTCACACACCATTACAGTAATCCGGCCTGCCTCGTGACTCCTTCCCATCCTTTCCTCAACCTCTAACACATCAACCTAAATGTTGTTTCAATATAAGTGATGAGTCAACAATTAAAAGATTTAAAATAAACTAATAATAATAATAATAATAATAATAATAATAATAATAATATTATTATATATTAATAAAATAATAAAATAATAATAAAACAATAATATATATGAGTATATATATATAAAATAAATAATGATAAATAACAACAATAATAATAATAATAATAATAATATAAATAATATATATGTATGAAAACAAATAAAATAATAATACTAAAAATAACATTAATGATAATACTACTACTACTAAAAATAACAATGATTATAATAATAATAATAATATAATAATAATAATAATAATATAATAATATATAAGTTAGGTTAGGTTGCTACACTACGTCTTCCCTCCACTGACTGACCACTGAGACGGTGGTACGTATATAAGTTTAATAAGTAGCTGACCCATACCTGCACTTAATGCATCTGCTTATATCAGCCTGTGTGAACTTTCGCTAAAACTGACGGTGATCTGACAGCTGACGATTACGATAACGCACATCTGGATTGTACACTGACAGACAGACAAGAAACATAAACCAATGGACACGGCTACTACTGGTACTGTACACGTGGATCAAATATAGTGAGGACAATATCTGTAGTGACAGTGTTGTGTGTGTGTGTGTGTGTGTGTGTGTGTGTGTGTGTGTGTGTGTGTGTGTGTGTGTGTGTGAGTGAGGTGAGTGTGAGTGTGTGGTGTGCTCTCTACCTGGCCTTTTCTCTCTCTCTCTCTCTCTCTCCTCTCTCTCTCTCTTTCATTGACATCCGGTTGCTCCAGCAGGAAGGAATAGCGGGGGCAGGGTCGTAGATAGTCCTGATAAGCACATGACCGCCACGGACGACCTCCTACCCCCCTACACCCTCACCTGTCTCTCTCAAGCTCTCTCTGTTCCTCCTACCTTGAATTGAAACAGTTTATTTACCAGAAAAATACAGATACAGAGTGGATAATAATAACAATAACATGGCTGAGCCAGTTGAGAACTGAGCTCTTTGAGGCACCTGATATATATACAACCAAGGAAGTATATAACATTTAGTATCATCTGGAATAGTACAATAGCATGGTGGTAATAAGTACATCTCATAGTGTTACCACGGTTGAACAAGAGGACAGAGCTGTCAGGATCGTCTGGGTAAGCGGGCGATCGTCTAGGTAAGCGGGCGATCGTCTAGGTAAGCGGGCGATCGTCTAGGTCGCGGGCGTCGTCTAAGTAAACGGGCGATCGTCTAGGTAAGCGGGCGATCGTCTGGTAAGCGGGCGATCGTCTGGTAGCGGGCGTCGTCTAGAGTAAGCAGGCGATCGTCTAGGTAAGCGGGCGATCGTCTGGAAAGCGGGCGATCGTCTAGGTAAGCGGGCGATCGTCTAGGTAAAAAGCTATCCACAAGTAGGGTCATTACAGGGGTGGAAGAAACGCCTGGCGAGGGTGATTGCTCGAGCCGCCTGCTAGCTAATTATGATAGGGGGTGAGGGGGAAGGGGAGTAAGAGGGTGGGGAGGAGGAAGGGAATAGGAGATTGGGGAGGGAGGAAGGGGGAGTAAGGAGGGGGGAGGAGGAAGGGGGAGTAAGGAGGGTGGGGGGAGGAGGAAGGGGGGAGTAAGGAGGGGTGGGGGAGGAGGAAGGGGAGATGGGAGGGTGGGGAGGAGGAAGGGAGTAGGAGGGTCGGGAGGAGGAAGGGGGAGTAAGGAAGGGAGGAGGAAGGGGAATAAGGAGGGTGGGGAGGAGGAAGGGGGAGTAAGGAGGGGGGAGGAGGAAGGGGGAGATGGGAGGGTGGGGAGGAGAAGGGGAGTAAGGAGGGTGGGGAGGAGGAAGGGAATGGGAGGTGGGGAGGAGGAAGGGGGGTAGGAGGGTCGGGGAGGAAGGGGGAAGTAAGGAGGAGGAAGGGGAATAAGGAGGGTGGGGAGGAAGGAAGGGAGTAAGGAGGGTGGGAGGAGGTGGGGGAGTAGGAGGGAGGAGGAAGGAACAAGGAGGGTGGGGAGGAGGAAGGGGGCGTGGGAGGTGGGTAGGAGGAAGGGGGTAAGGAGGGGGAGGGAGGAAGGGGAGTAAGGAGGGTGGGGGAGGAGGGAAGGGGAATAGGAGGGTGGGGAGGAGGAAGGGAGTAAGAAGGAGGGTGGGGAGGAGGAAGGGGGAGTAGGAGGGTGGGGAGGAGGAAGGGGGATAGAGGAGGAGGAGGGGGAATAAGGAGGGTGGGGAGGAGGAGGAGTAGGAGGGTGGGGAGGAGGAAGGGGAGTAGGGAGGAGGAAGGGGGAATAAGGAGGGTGGGGGAGGAAGGGGCAGTAAGGAGGTGGGTAGGAGGAAGGGAGTAAGGAGGGTGGGGGAGGAGGAAGGGGGAGTAAGGAGGGTGGGGGAGGAGGAAGGGGGAAGGGAGGTTGGGGAGGAGGAAGGGGGAGGTAAGGAGGGTGGGGAGGAAGGGGAGTAAGGAGGGTGGGGGAGGAGGGAAGGGGAGTAGGAGGGTGGGGAGGAAGGGAGTAGGAGGGTGGGGAGAGGGGGGTGGGGAGGGTGGGGGAGGAGGAGTAAGGAGGGGTGGGGAGGAAGGGACAGTAGGAGGGTGGGGAGGAGGAAGGGGGTAAGGAGGGTGGGAGGAAGGGGGGGAGTAAGGAGGGTGGGGAGGAGGAAGGGGAGTAAGGAGGGTGGGGGAGGAGGAAGGGATAAGGAGGGTGGGGAGGAAGAGTAAGGAGGGTGGGGGAGGAGGAAGGGCAGTAATGAGGGTGGGGAGGAGGAATACCTGGCCCCCCTCTCTCTCTCAGGTAAAAACATAACGGGATAAAAAAAAATTCAATACAACCGAAATAACTTTAAAAGCTCATGTGGAATCTTAATAGAGATGTCTTCTGTTCGGTTTGTGTCGTGGTGACCGAGACTCACCACCGTCACACCCCAGAAGTACAGTGCCACACTCACCACCGTCACACTCAAGTACAGTGCCACACTCACCACCGTCACACAGGAGGTACAGTGCCACACTCTGCACATCACACATCAAGTACAGTGCCACACTCACCACCGTCAACACAAGTACAGTGCCCTCACCACCGTCCACACAGGAGTGCAGTGCCACCTCACACCTGCATCACATACGGTACAGTGCCACACTCACCACCGTCACAGGAGGTACAGTGCCACACTCACCACCAGTCACATACAGTACAGTGCCACACTCACCGTCACACATGAGGTACAGTGCCACACTCACCACCAAATCACACATGAGGTACAGTGCACACTCACCACCGTCACACACAGGTACAGTGCCACACTCACCACTGTCACACAGTACAGTGCCACTCACCACCGTCACACACTACAGTACAGTCACCACACTCACACATCCACACATGAGGTACAGTGCCCACTCACCACCGTCAAACACGAGTACAGTGCCACACTCCTGCAATCACACACCAGGTACAGTGCCACACTCAGTACCGTCACACACACCAGGTACAGTGCCACACTCACCACTGTCACACATGAGGTACAGTGCCACACTCACCACCGTCACACACCAGGTACAGTGCCACACTCACCACCGTCACATACAGAGTGCAATGCCACACTCACCACCGTCACATACAAGTTACGGTGCCACACTCACCACAGTCACACACCAGGTACAGTGCCTCCTGCAAATCACACACCAGGTACAGTGCCAACTCACCACCGTCACACACCAGGTATGGTGCCAAACTCACCACTGTCACATATCAGGTACAATTCACCACATGACTGCCACACAAATAACTGTCCTACTCCCTGATCATTATCCTGAACCATTGAAAAATACACAAATTCTTAACTAAATAATGAAGAAAGAAAGAAATGTTGATAAATAAAGTTATACAAGAGTTACAAGGTTTTATTATTATTATTATTATTATTAATTATTATTATTATTATTTATTATTATCCAAAGAAATTAAAAGATACTTGACAGAAGACAGACAGACAGAAGACAAGCAAGTAGATAGATGGCCGACAAACCCTGCGGCAGAGAGACGATACACAGACAGTCAGACACACTGGCAAGGAGATTACACACACACACACACACACACACACACACACACTTCATCCTTGACCACCGAAGGGTCAAACCCAAGACCAGTCAATGTTGCCTTGTTTAACCAACTCCTCCCTGAACCTTCTCCACCGGAATATCAACAATTCTCGCCAGAAGTTACAATTTCATTTAGAAAGGAATGGAACCAGTGTTGAACAGAGGTGAACAGTGCTTAAACCACTGAAAACAACGCAACAGTAACAGCTGAGAATCGTACCCAAGTTAACCTTCACACAGTGAGGTCCCAGGTACCCAGTGATAACTGCCCATGAAACCCCGAAGCGATGTGTTAATCCGTCCACGATAGGGAGCCCTGGGACCACACCTGACTGTTCAACACCTCAGTGTACATGACCTAAGGCTCATGGTATTGGGGAAAAGTTTTAAATTGGATAAAATCATGGCTCACCGATAAGACACAGAGGTGTAGATGGTGTTAAATCTGAGTGGGGCTGTGTAACTAAGGGGTTCCCCAGGGGTCAGTACTGGGCCACTCTTGTTCATAATCTACATAAACGATCTAGATACTGGGATCAGCAGTGACATAAGCAAGTTTGCAGAAGACACCAAATAGGGCGGCAGAGTAATTCAGGGCAGGATGCAAATGCACTACAGGAGGATTTAAATAAACTGCAGGAGTGGTCAGAAAAATGGCAAATGAAATTCAGCACCAGCAAGTGCAGCGTGCTTAATATTGGAAGAACAAATACTGGCAATGTATACAGCCTTAACAACATCAACCTAGAGATCGACTTGTGAAAGAGACTTAGGGAATTGCCTGGCCGGACCTATAGTCATTTTATAAAAGAAGCTAAGTAATAAGAGTGCAGTTATTGCAACTATATCTTATGCTAGTCAGGCCGCACCTCGATTATGCTGTTCAGTTCTGGTGCCCTTATTATAGAATGGATATCAATTCACTGGAGTCGGTGCAGCGAAGAATGATGAAAATGATTCCAGGACTTAGAAACCTTCCATAACAAGATAGGTTAAAAACTAAACTTGCATTCCCTAGAAAGACGAAAGTGCGGGGAGATATGATAGAAGTATTTAAGTGGGTGAAAGGAATCAATAAAGGTGATATAGATAAAGTCCTTATAATATCCGAGCAGGATAGGACTCATAACAACGGATTTAAGTTGGATAAGTTTAGGTTTAGGAGGAGATAGGAAGGAACTGGTTCACAAATAGAGTGGTGGACGAGTGGAACAAGCAGCAACTATTGTAAAAGTGCTGGAACTCTGGAAAGTTTTAAAAGGAGGCTAGATAGATTCATTGTATATGTATGTGTATACAGTACTTCATTAGCGTTCCCTGGTCCCATGCATTAGATCAAGGGTTCGAGTCCTGGCTGGTGAGGTCGTTGATTATATGTATGTGTATATGTATGTATAAATAAATAAAACAAAAATAATAATACAAAAATAAATAGAAAAATAAAACAAAAAATAATAAATAATAAATAATAAAATAAATAAATATTGAAGTGATAACCGTGGTAACACTATGAGATGTTATTACACCATGCTATTGTACTATTCAGATGATACTAAATGTTACATAATACTTCCTTGAGATAAATGTATAGTATATATCAGGTGCCTCAAAGAGCTCAGGTTCTCCAACTGGCTCAGCCATGTTAATATTGTTGTTATTATCCACCCTGTATCTGTGTTTTCTGGCTAAATAAACTGTTTCAATTCAATTCAATTCAGTTTCAATTCAAGTGGTAGTAACTCTCGACAAGAACACAGCAACCAACCTCTAAGATTCTTATTTTCTTATGTTCTTATGTGACCTCCAATGTATACATTAATTTGTTTGTTCACTGTATGTTCCATTTTCCTTTTTCTCTAATGAAGGCTTTTGTTAAACCACCAATGTATGTAATAAGCCATTTATGTCCAATGTATATTTTCAGCCTTCGGGCTGCAGATCTTTCAATAAACCGTTAATTTTACAAAGAGACAGAAGCCGCTCCTGCCTGATACACACTGTATAATTTACAAGCACAACTGCACAAATTCGCATCGCGGGACAATACACCCGGATATGCCAACTTCAGGGGGGTAGGAGGAGGCAACCAGGAAGCGTCAGTGACAAAAGATCTATAATGTTTACGTCCAGCAGTAAAAAAAAGCCGCCTGGCTAAAATCCTACGGTGTATGTCCTTTGTTGAAATAAAGATCCTATGGTAGGGGCCTGTGATAAAAAACCTATGATGCAAGTCCTGTTAAAAGTCCTAAGTTTAAATTTTAACCTAATCC
This sequence comes from Homarus americanus, assembly GCF_018991925.1. NCBI lineage: Eukaryota > Metazoa > Arthropoda > Malacostraca > Decapoda > Nephropidae > Homarus > Homarus americanus. The sequence goes on from NW_024743669.1 coordinate 22,859, forward strand.
ATCCAACAATATGTTCTATGTTTGGAAGGTAATACACTAAACACCACTCAGGGGCATAAGTCAAAGTAAAAGTCCTACATCAAAAAAGGTCCTACAGTAAAAAGAGTCCTACTGTAAAAGTCACAGTAGAAAGAGTCACACTGTAAAAGTTCTACAGTAAAAAGTCTTACAGTAAAGAGTCCTACAGTAAGAGAGTCCACCTACAGTAAAAAAGTCTTACAGTAAAAAGAGTCCTACAGTAAAGATAGTCCTACAGTAAAGAGTCTTACAATAAAAAAGAGTCCTACAATAAAAGTCCTACAGTAAAGAGTCCTCCAGTAAAAAAGTCCTCCAGTAAAAAAGTCCTCCAGTAAAGGAATCCTACAGTAAGAGTCCTACAGTAAAACAGTTCTACAGTAACAGAGTCCTATAGTAAAAAGAGTCCTACAGTAAAAGAGTCCTCCAGGAAAAGAGTTCTACAGTAAGGAGTCCTCAGTAAAAAGAGTCCTCCAATAAAAAAGTCCTCAGTAAAGTCCTCCAGTAAAGTCTTACAGTAAAAGTCCCACACTAAAAAGTTCTACACCAAGGAGTCCTACAGTAAAGGAATCCCTACAGTAAAAAGTCCCACAGTAAAGTCCTGCAGTAAAAGTCTTACAGTAAAAGAGTCTTACAGTAAAAGAGTCCTCCAGTAAAAAGTCCTACAGTAGAAAGAGTCCTACAGTAAAAGAGTCCTACAGTAAAAAAGTCCTACGGTAAAAAAGTCTTACAGTAAAAAGTCTTAGAGTAAAAAGTCCTCCAGTAAAAAGTCCTACAGTAAAAGTCCTACAGTAAAGTCCTACAGTAAGAGTCTTACAGTAAAAAGAGTCTTACAGTAAAGAGTCCTACACTAAAGGTTCTACACTAAAGGGAGTCCTACAGTAAAAGTCCTCCAGTAAAAAGTCCTTCAGTAAAAGAGTCCAAGTAAAAGTCCTCCAAAAAAAGTCCTCAATAAAAGTTCTTAGTAAAAAGTCCTCCACTAAAAAAGTCCTACAGTAAAAAGTCCTACAGTAAAAGAGTCTTACAGTAAAAGAGTACTCCAGTAAAAAGTCCTCCAGTAAAAAGTCTTACAGTAAAAAGTCCTCCAGTAAAAATTCCAGTAAAAATCCTCCAATAAAAAGTCCTAAGTAAAAAAGTCCTAAGTAAAAAAGTCCTCCAGTAAAAAGTCCTCCACTAAAAAAGTCCTACAGTAAAAGTCCTACAGTAAAAAGTCCTAAGTAAAAGTCCTCCAGTAAAAAAGTCTTACAGTAAAAAGTCCTCCAGTAAAAAGTCCTCCAATAAAAGAGTCCTACAATAAAAAGTCCTAGAGTAAAAAGTCCTCCAGTAAAAAATCTTACAGTAAAGAGTCCTAAGTAAAAGTCCTCCAGTAAAAAGTCCTAAAATAAAAAGTCCTCCAGTAAAAGGTCTTACAGTAAAAAAGTCCTAGAGTAAAGTCCTCCAGTAAAAAGTCTTACAGTAAAAGTCCTCCAGTAAAAAATCCTACAGTAAAAGAAGTCCTACAGTAAAAGTCCTCCAGTAAAAAGAGTCTTACAGTAAAAAGAGTCCTAAGTAAAGAGTCCTCAGTAAAAGAGTCCTAGAGTAAAAGAGTCCTCCAGTAAAAAAGTCTCAGGAAAAAGTCCTGAAGTAAAAAGATCACTCCAGTAAAAGATCTTACAGTAAAGAGTCTCAGTAAAAGGTCCTACAGTAAAAAGTCCTACAGTAAAAGAGTCCAAAGTAAAAAGAGTCTCCAGTAAAAGAGTCTTACAGTAAAGAGTCCTTCAGTAAAGTCCTCCAGTAAAAGGTTCTCCAGTAAAAAGAGTCCCTAGAGTAAAAGTCCTCCAGTAAAAGTCTTACAGTAAAGAGTCCTAAGTAAAAGTCCTCCAGTAAAAAAGGAGTCTTACAATAAAAGTCCTCAGTAAAAAAGTCTCAGTAAAAGTCTTACAGTAAAGTCCTCAAAAAGTCCTCCAGTAAAAGAGTTCTCCAGTAAAAGAGTCTAGAGTAAAAATCCTCCAGTAAAAGTCTTACAGTAAAAAGTCCTAAGTAAAAGTTCTCCAGTAAAAAGATCCAGAGTAAAGTCCTCCAGTAAAAGAGTCCTCCAGTAAAGATTCTCCAGTAAAAGAGTCTTACAGTAAAAAAGTCCTCCAGTAAAAAAGTCCTCCAGTAAAAAGAGTCTTACAGTAAAAGTCCTCCAGTAAAAGAGTCTCAGTAAAAAGTCTTACAGTAAAAAAAGTCCTAGAGTAAAAAGTTCTCAATAAAAGTCCTAGAGTAAAAAAGTCACTCAATAAAAAAGTCCTCCAGTAAAAAGTTCTCCAGTAAAGAGTCTTACAGTAAAAAGAGTCACCAGTAAAGAATCCTCCAGTAAAAGAGTCCTCCAGTAAAGTTCTCCATAAAAAAGTCCTAAGTAAGAGTCCTCCAGTAAAGAGTCTTACAGTAAAAGAGTTCTCCAGTAAAGTCCGAAATAAAAAGTCCTCCAGTAAAAAGTCCTCCAGTAAAAAAGAGTTCTCCAGTAAAAAGAGTCCTAGAGTAAAAAAGTCCTCCAGTAAAAGTCTTACAGTAAAAAGTCCTACAGTAAAAGTCCTACAGTAAAAGTATATTATAAAATTTACCTACAGTTATAAGCGCTAACGTAAAAAGTCCCAAATCAAAAAATCCCACAGTAAAATATTGAACGGTGAAAACCTGTAACTGGAGTAGGCGCCATATCCTTACGAACAGCCAGGGCGTTTATGTATGAATTGGGGAAGAGAGAGAGTAGGGAGAAGGAGGGTAAGGTAGGGGAATAAGGGAAAGGTAGGAAGAGCAGGAGAGTGGGGAATTGGGCGTGGTGTGTGGGAAGGGTAGGGCAAAGGAGGAAGGGAGAAAAGGGGAAAGGAGGGGAAAGGGGAGGGGAAAGGGGAGGTTAAGGAGGGTGGGAGGTTAAAAAGGTAAAGGTAGGGAAGGATAGTCCATGGCACGTCTCATCGACCTCGACAGTTCCGCCTACCAGGACGTCGACCATAAAACTTATCATTATCGACAATTTCGCCAAGAGTCGCGTCAGAGCCGGGGATTACCGCAGCTCTGAGGCTCCTACCATCACAAAACACTGCAGTAAAACGAGTCAAAGTATCCCAACCTGTGACGCACCTAACCTAACCCTAGCAACTTTTGACAAACCTGACCGAGCCTAACTTGACCTGTGACACTTTAACCCTAACCCCTAACCTAACCTAACCTAACCTAACCTAACCTGTGACTATAACGGTGCTCCAACTAACAGGGTCCAAACAAGGTAATCGAACAGTCCTACACCTGTAATAAAATTAACAAATAGCTGTTCATTATTATACCTACTATTATACACCTTATTATACCTACACTGTTATACACCTTGTTATACCACTGTTATACACCTTGTTATACCTACACTGTTATACACCTTGTATACCTACACTGTATACACATTATTATATACCTACACTGTTGTACACCTTATTATACCTACTGTTATACACCTTATTATACTACTATTATCTT
>NW_024743670.1:0-12268 GCF_018991925.1 Homarus americanus
AGGTACTACCGCCATATGGCATCACGAAAATTGTGACCAAGTCCCAGGTTGCTGAACTGACTTTCTGCCTCATTTACACACAATTGCAGGGTCTCAATTGTTTCTCTTAACATTGACAACATAACATACATATATATTGTTTCTCACTCTTTATCTTTTTTTTATTTCTTAATGGTTCTTTATTATAATTATTGCAATTATTATTGTTATTATTATGATTATTATTGTTATTATTATTATTATTACCATTGTTATCATTATTATTTTATTTTTTATTTTTATTTTATTTTACTTATCTGAATTATTATTATTATTATTATTATTATTATTATTACATTTTCGCCCCCCAGGCCCCGATGTGGGTCAGTGACCTGTGCCCGGGTGGGCTAATACCCGTAAAAAAAAAACAAAAAAAAACACCACCCAGATATATGTGATATACTACACAGGGAATATAATATGTACTTAGTGGTGTGTTCAAGGACAGATACTCAACTAACAGTGTCGGCTATTATTAGGTGGTGACATACACTGTACAGGGATACGCTTCATGTAACCTATTATTAACTGCATGGAGGTGAGCACGCGCGCACACACACACACCTCAGCCTTCATAGGGTAAGGACGTTGTAGTCGGCGCTGCCCGCTAACGCGGCCGTGGTCTCTTGATCATGGAGACAGCTGCCAGCCCGGTCTGTCGGGCCCTCCCCTCCCCCATCTCCTCCTTCCCATCTGGATTTATCAACATCCTCACACCAACAGTACAATGCAAAGTTTGACGATCAACTCACAAGTGATATACAAAAGTGACAATTTCAACTCGAAGGAAAAGCACAAAAATACAGCAATACTGATTGTGGCTGGATCTGACCTAACATGACCTGACCTCACGTCTTCACCTGACCTAACCTGAAGGATGGAGCACACCTGCATTGCCCCAAGCTACTGTCCTGGCCACGTGGCCACACACCTGCCCAACCGCATCCAGTCCATACGAGCACGAACTGATTGCTACAAGAACAGCCCAGTCCCAACCATTGTAAAAGTTATCAACACCTAATTATTATATATCATATTTGTATTACTTATGTTACTTGTACATCATTTGTAAATCAAGAGAACCATTCCCCGATTATGTAATTGTATATTTTCAGCCTTCCGGCTACCATGCTCTTTCAATAAACAGTTAATTATTATTATTATTACACACACACACAGATAGGCTTTTTTGCATTCAGCTGATGAAGAATAGTTAACACAACAGAACATAAGAATGGAGAAACACATGGGGCCTATTGGCCCCATACTGGGCAGTCCCGTTTACACCCAACCCCTGTGCTCATATGAGCATCAACCTATGTTTGAAGCAATTCAGCGTATTCAGTTAATGATGATATTTGGTAACTTGTTCCATTCATCCACTACTCTGTTCCAAACCAGTGTTTACCTATTTCACGCCTAAATCTAGAATTTGTCTAATTTAAAACCATTGTACAGGTTCGCCTGGGGATTTGGATAATTTGAGTACCTTTGTAATGTCCCCTTTGTTTAGCCTGTCTTCCCACTTATACTCCTCTATCAGGTCGCCTGTCTACGTCTCTCGAGGGAGTGCAAATTAAGATAGCTTTAACCTGTCTCTATACTCAAGGTTCTAATGCCCGGGATTAGTCTTGTCATTCTCCTCTGAATTCTTTCCAAGGATTCTATATCCATTCTGTAATACGGTGACCAGAACTGAACTGCGTAATCCAGGTGTGGTCTCACAAGAGCAAGATACAGCTTTAGGATGACCTTGCTAGTCTTGTAACTAACACTCCTTTGTATGAACCTAAGTACTTTATTAGCCTTGTTACGAGCAAAAACACATTGTTTACTTGGCTTGAGGTTCCTACTTATCATTACTCCTAAATCTCTCTCGCAGTCGGATTTCTCTATGGCATCGTTGTTCATCTGGTATCTGGTTTCCCTGTTTATATCTCCTATACTGAGTACTTTACATTTGTCGACGTTGAATTTCATCTGCCATTTTTCAGACCATTCGAAAAATTTGTTTAGATCTTCCTGTAGTTTTGCCGAGTCCTCGTCAGATTTGATAACACGTCCTATTTTAGTGTCATCAGCAAATTTACTTATGTTGCTGTCTATGCCGATATCTATGTCGTTTATGTATATAATAAACAATAATGGTCCAAGTACTGAGCCTTGGGGAACTCCACTTGTGACGTTGCTGCAATGGGACTTAGTGCCGTTAATGCTCACTCGCTGTTTCCTGTCCTGTAACCACGCCCTAATCCATTTAAGGATGTCACCTTTGATGCCATGAGCTTCTACCTTTCTAATTAGTCTTTCGTGGGGACTCTGTCGAAGGCTTTGCTAAAGTCGAGATATACCACATCATAATTGTGCCCCTCGTCCACCGATTCGAAAACTGATGAAAAGAATGTTAATAGATTAGTTAGGCAAGAACGTCCGTGAAGCCATGTTAAATCATTGATCAATCTGTGCTTCTCCAGGTGATTTCGAATAGAGTTTGAAATGATTGCTTCCAGTAATTTGCCTACTATTGATGTTAGACTGATTGGGCGGTAGTTAGAGGATAGTGATCTATCCCCCTTCTTGAAAATCGGTATTACATTCGCTATCCTCCAGGATTCTGGTACTACACCTGTTTTTAAGGACATGTTAAACAACTTTGCTAAGGGCATACTAAGCTCTTCCTTACATTCCTTTAATACTCTGGCAAATATCTCATCGGGACCAGGTGACTTATTAGGCTTTAGTTTGTCTATTTGCTTACTAACATCGTTACTAGTCACTACTATCTCACTTAATTTGTTTTCTTCACTATCTCTGAATAGAGTCGGTGCCTCGGGTATCATGTTTAGATTTTCGGTGGTGAAAACTGTTGAAAAATATTTATTCAAATTATTGCTCATTTCTCCGTCGTTATCAGTGAGCTCGCCGGAGTCTGACCGTATTGGTCCAATCTTTTCTCGTGTTTTAGTTTGATACATTTGGTAGAATCCTTTGGGGTTTGTCTTCGCCTCCCTTGCTATCCTTACCTCATTATTCCTCTTTGCTTTCCTTATCTCGGTTTTAACTCTACTCGCCAATACCCTATAATAGTCCCAGAGGTGAATTTCGCCACGATTTATCCTTCTACCTATAGCCTTCCTTTGGCCAATGATGTTCTTTAAATAATTATTTATCCATTTAGGGTCATTGTTGTCTGATCTGAGTTTTTTGTATGGTATGTTCTGCCTTTGTGCATTAAGTAACTCACTATTTAAATTATCGTGGAACTCGGCAATCTCAGATCTCGTTATCAGGTCGGTGTCATCTGTCAGGTTCACGGCCAAGCGCGACACCCCCTCTCTCAGCTGCCTCTTTAAACTGTCAAAGTTTGCCCTTCTGAAATCTGGTACTTTAGTGGAATTTTCCTTACGTCTGCCCTGAAAATCTAACTGGAATCGAATTTCTTTGTGATCGCTGTTTGCAAGTTCGTTCCCTACCTCGACATTGCTAATGAGGTTTTCTCTGTTCGTCAGAACTAAATCCAGTATATTATTACCCCGTGTGGGTTCGGTTATATGTTGACTTAGGAAACAGTCCTGGATCGTCTCGAGAAAATCCTCTGATTCTGAGTTACCCGTAAGGACAGTCCAATCTATTTGGCCAAGGTTAAAGTCGCCTACTATACAGACTTTGTTGTGTATGGAAGCCCTGCGCATTTCATCCCAGATAAGTCGCTCATTGACGCTATCAAGATTGGGGGGTCTATATATTACCCCTGTGATTAATTTTTCCGACCGTCGCTTAATTCTATCCAAATTGTTTCTGTATTCCTCTCAGTTTTTATTTCCTTATTTATTTCACACTTCAGATTATCCCTAACATAGATTGCTACTCCGCCTCCTTTCCTGGTCTGCCTATCGGTATGGAACAGTTTGTAACCCGCAATTTGGTATTCGACTGGTAATTCACGTGTCTAGGTTGATCCATGTTTCAGTGAATGCAATTATATCGATTTCGGTACATACCAAGGCCTTAATATCATCCATTTTGTTTCTCATACTTCTACTGTTCGCGTAGTATACATTTAAGTTAGTCGTGTTCTGAGTCCTTCCCTTACCGCGTTTAGTTTTAAACTCCCTGTCTAATTTAGTTTTGTCATCATTCCTAACACTATTTCCCTGTAATCTTTCGCCTTGTTTACCCGCTCCCACTGCAGTCTCCTCCACCCCCGTGCTCCTATGTTCTCTTAGCAGTTTAAAGACTTCGATATCTTTTGAACTGCCCCCTCTAGAGCCCCAGCCAGGGTTGCTACTCCATCCCTAGACAGGTGCACCCCATCCCTAGCAATGGGAGGGCCGAGGGGGCACCATTGTTGGGCTGTGCTTAGGGCATCAATTAGCCTTAATCCGGCCCTGGCCTCACTTGTTAGTAATGGGATCCAATCATAATAGCGTTCCAGTTCTAAGAGGCATCAGTCCTAGTAAATACCACTTCTAATGGGTTCCAGACCAAAAAGTCCCTAATCTAATCTAACCTAACCTGAGGATCGATACCAGAGGTTAAGTTAGGTTAAGGCTTAGTTGGGGCCAATCTGGCTAGGGTCCATTTAGAAATGAAATCCATCAGAACTAAGACCCATTAGAGTTGGGGCCCATTAATACTGGGACCCATTAGAGTTGGGGCCCATTAATACTGGGTCCCATTAGAGTTGGGGCCCATTAATACTGGGACCCATTAGAGATGGGGCTCATTAATACTGGGACCCATTAGAGATGGGACCCATTTATTCTGGGACCCATTAGAGTTGGGGTTCACTAATACTGGGACCCATTAGAGATGGGGCTCATTTATACTGGGCCCCATTAGAGATGAGACCCATTTATACTGGGCCCCATTAGAGATGGGGCTCATTTATAATGGGCCCCATTAGAGATGGGGCTCATTTATACTGGGACCTATTAGAGATGGGGCTCATTTATACTGGGCCCCATTAGAGATGGGACCCATTTATACTGGGACCCATTCGAGTTGGGGCTCATTGATACTGGGCCCCATTAGAGATGGGACCCATTTATACTGGGACCCATTCGAGTTGGGGCTCACTAATACTGGGACCTATTAGAGTTGGGACCCATTAGTACTAGGGACTATTACGACTGGGGTCCAGTTAACCAGTCAACAAATAGGCGATAAGTGGACCTTCTGGATAGACTTTCACCAATGAGAAAAACTTTTGAAAAGAAAGAAAAAGAAAAAATTCGATAATGAGAAAACACAAGAAGGAAAGATGGAGAAATACAGAAAGAAATGAAAATGAATAATGAATAAAGAACGAATGAGAAAGGGAACAGGAAAAACGAAAGAAAATATGAAAAGGAACGAAATATAAAAGAAAATAATGGACAGAGGACGAAAGGGAGAATACAAAAGGAAAAAGAACAAAAATTAAATAACGAACGAGAAAATAAAAAGAAAAATTAAGAAAAAAACGAGAGAAAGGAAAAGAAAAAATGGATAAAAGGAAAAACCCGAAGCGAGAAAAATAAACGAATAAAACAATGAATGACAAAAGAAAAAAGAAAATAAAGAATATACAGATTAAGAGAGAAATATAAGAGAGATAGGAAAAAGATAGTCGCCAAAATATACGACAAAACACAACACAACAGACCGCCCATCCACGCCCTATAACGGCCCTCAAAACTTTGGCCAGACGCGAACTAATCTCGGCCTTGCCATTTTTCCGCGGGGGCTGGTCACACAACTCCAGGGAGGGAGAGAAAGGAAGGGAAGGGAGAGAAAGGAAGGGAAGGGAGAGAAAGGAAGGGAAGGAAGAGACTAGAAAGGGAGGGGAGGGAGAGACTAGAAAGGGAGGGAAGGAAGGAAGGAAGGAAGGAGGTTGTGAAAAAAAAGAGAGGAAGAGAATGAAAAAGAAAGGGGGAGAGAGAAGGAGGGAAGGAGTGGAATTACCGTAAAATTTCCGTGTGTAGCTTTATCAGTGCAGTGTAAACTCCTCTATGGGACTTCACTTAATCAGGAAAGCAAAAATTTGGTGAAGGTAATATACGAAGGATTATGTAAGTGTGTGTTTTGTATTTCAGGTGGCGGCCATTTTGAAAAGAGATAAAAACGAACTCTCCATCAGTAGACTTTTTGTGTGTGATTATACTTATTGTCGGCCATTTTCAACTGAGACACAAATCAAGCACTATGGGAGTGTTAGTACAATTTATGTTATGATTATAGCGGTTATCTGTCATTCTGATATGCGATAAAACTCGAGCGCTACAAAGAACTCGAAATGATTTTGTGGTGTGGTTGAGCAGTTGTCGGATATTTTGGAACCGAAATAAAAATAAATAAACGTAGTGCAAGTTTGAAATGATGTTATTGGTCTGAATATTAAAGTTTTTGTCAATTTTTACCTGAAAAAACAATAACAACAACTCACACTTGTGGTGAATATGAATAAAAAAGAAACAGTAAAGGTATTAGTGTTGAGTAGAGGCTGGTAACGACCACACGAGGCCCGACCATCACGGGACAATACTGTGTTAAGCCACTACAACGACACTCAACATTTGATACAAACTACGACTGATAAAACTACCAACTATTCTAACACACACACACACACACACACACACACGATTATACAAATACCGCATTTTTATTTCTTTATTTTCTTTCTTTCTTTATTTTCTTTATTATTTAAGTCTCCCTTATGAATAATATTACAACAGTCTTCGCCACGCACTTCGTCTCCACCAGAACATAAGAACATAAGAATGGAGGAAACTGCAGCGGGTCTATTGGCCCATACTGGGCAGTCCCGTTTACACCCAACCCCTATTGCTCATATAAGCATCCAACCTATGTTTGAAGCTATTCAGCGTATTCGAGTTAATGATGATATTTGGTAACTTGTTCCATTCATCCACCACTCTGTTTCCAAACCAGAATCTCAACACCACATAGTCAACTGGCACACTCTACCATCATCAAGTTGTGTGTTGATGATCACAGAAAGACGCCCACAAGAGGTCACAGGGGCATTGACAGCATAGAGTTATAACAGCCAATTCCCGGGTTGATTGAAGATGAAAAGAATCAGAACAGACCTCGTGTGCGATGTCTATATTTGGATAGAATCATCGGGGAGAGTGGTGCCGCAAACGATAGGGAATTTATAGACCTATAAATAGCACACGGCTGCGTTAAAATTGCTATGAATTCGGAAAACACGCGAAATGTGGCGCGTTTGGCGGTCTGGATTGAACACCGTTTGTTAGAACACGTTTACAAAATGCAAAAATTCTGAATTTGTATCGCGTAGCCGAATTTGTACCGGTGAGAAGGTAGGTGGGTGGGGGAGGCAGGTGAGAGGGTACGTAAGTGGGTGGGAGGGTAGGTAGGTGGGTGGGTGGGGTGGAGGGGTAGGTAGGTGGGTGGTGGCCAGGTGAGGAGGAGGGTGGGAGGGTGGTTAGGTGGGTGGGTGGCCAGGTGGAGGGTACGTAAATTGGGTGGGAGGGTAGGTAGGTGGGTGGAGCTGGCCAGGTGAGAGGGTTACGTAAAGTGGGTGGAGGGAGTGAGCCAGGTGGGTGGGTGCCAAGATTTGGCCCAGGGTGAGGAAGGGGTGGGTAGGGTGGGTGGGAGGGTAGGTAGGTGGGTGGGGCAGGTAGGTGGAGTGGGAGGGTAGGTGGGTGGGTGGGTGGCCAGGTGGAGGGGTAGGTAGGTGGGTGGGTGGGTGGCCAATTGAGAGGGTAGGTAGGTGGGTGGGAGAGTAGGTAGGTGGGTGGGAGGGTAGGTAGGTGGGTGGGAGGGAGGTAGGTAGGTGGGTGGGAGGGCAGGTAGGTGGGTGGGAGGGTAGGTAGGTGGGTGGGAGGGAGGTAGGTGGGTGTGGGTGGGAGGGTAGGTAGGTGGGTGGGAGAGGGAGGTAGGTAGGTTGGGTGGGAGGTGGGTGGGTGGGAGGGAGGGTAGGTAGGTGGTGGTGGTGTGGCCAGGTGGGAGGGTTGGTAGGTGGGTGGCCAGGTGGGGAGGGAGTAGGTAGGTGGGTGGGAGGTGGTGGGTGGGAGGGTAGGTAGGTGGGTGGGATGGTAGGTAGGTGGGTGGGTGGGAGGGTTAGGTGGAGTGGGTGGAGGGTAGGTGGGTGGGAGGGTAGGTAGGTGGGTGGGAGGGCTTGGTAGGTGGGTGGGAGGGTAGGTGGGTGGGAGGGTAGGTGGGTGGGAGGGTAGGTAGGTTGGTGGGTGGGTGGGTGGGTGGCCAGGTGAGAGGGTGGGTGGGAGGGTGGGAGGGTCTGTCTGTCTGTCTGGGGAACTATCTCGCCACCAGCCAAACTCTAAATTATTTCTTCCTCTCCAACTAATTTTCTTTTTGCCTTTTGTACATTTTGCAAAAAAGTGAACAAAATCGCTAAAGAAAAAGACTTATCGTGGAAGGAAGGAGTCTGATGGCCAAGAGATGCAAATGATCATTGATTCCGGTGCAGACTGAGTTGAATTGCTTTGTTCGATAAATCTCTTCAATAGTTAGGAAAAAAATTGTAAAAATTCAATGTTGAAAAGATGGAATAACCTGACGGCACCAACTCCCTTCCCTTCCCTTCCCTTCCTCTCTCTCTCTCATACCCCTCCCTTCCCTCCCATTGTCCTACCATTCCTCCCCTGTTGGCCCTCCTATTAGAGAAAGAAAACAATATATTTTTTTTGGAAGGGGTAACTGTCATAAAAAGTTGTGTTCCTTGTTGATGTGTGTGTGTGTGTGTGGGATGCAGAGAGCAGGAAAGAAGTGAAAGGAAAAGTACGGTTGGAGGGGAAGGAAGAGGTAAAGTGTTAAGAGTGAGACGTGTGGAATAATTGAGAGAGAGAGAGAGAGAGAGAGAGAGAGAGAGAGAGAGAGAGAGAGAGAGAGAGAGAGAGAGAGAGACACACTAAACACACAAAAAAAAAGAAATGAAAACATAATAATACAAAAATAAATTGTCATAGTCGAAGGTGCAGTCATCGATATAAAGTACTCGGTCTACTAATTCTGAACTATTGACAGAAAAATACGATACAAATAAGCCGACAAATTGAGCCATTAAAGGTCTCTCATGAACTTCTGCCGCTACAGTAGGAATAAACACTAGTAATTGATATACTGGTAAAATAAAACCCCCACACACAGACCACCGAACTAAAAGCTTCCGGCGATAAATAAATTAATATATCAGGTAATTTAGATAAAATTTCGATAAAGTGATAATTTATATACATTTTTATATATTTTTTTAAATTTAAACTTGACTGTAAATAAGAACTATCATATAAATAATCACACTGTAAAATATAAATAAATAGCATAATTATTAACTTAATATATTTTAACTTTGCCCTAAACTTTACAAGAGAACTTTACCGGGTACAACTGGACGGTCTCCTACGCTACATTACTCTGAACACACGAGAGAACTAAACACAGAACTCACGATTCTTCTTCATATGTGTATTGTGTTTTATATATTCATTTATTGTCTTATTCTCTCTATGTTCAAAATATTCATTGGGGGTAAAAATAACAGCACGGATACAACACACTAATAACTAATCCTATTTTTTTTTAGCACGAAAGAACCATCATGGCCGGCACTGTATACTAAAAAATCACCCACTTTCCCCAGATGCAAAGTTAGGTACCAATTCACAGATGGGTGAACTGGGAATCCACTAAGTGCAAGCCAATAATCCTAGGAATATGAAGCGAGAATTGTATCTACTCAGCCACAGCACACCTCTGGTCGGCAATAATCCGCTAAAAAAGTCTTTTATCTTCACAGAGAGGGAACATAATGATGTACAACTCGTGTCACACGCTCCATTAGGTTACGTCGTATAGTTTAGTACAGTAAAATAAAAAAAATAACCTTGAACAGAGGAGCGACGGTCAGCTGAAAGTGAACCAAGTCGATGTGCCATTGTAGTTTGATGTCCACCCTCACTACGCACGACCAGAATCTACATAATACTCAATAAACAACGACTAGACACGAGGCCTGTTAGAGGGGTTATTCTTTACTCTTAAATCTATCAAAAGCTCGAGATTAGCAAGACCCAGAGAGGGCGAGGAGAAGACTACGAAGAGGTTAAGGGTGAAAAGGGCTGGAGGAACTGTAAAGAGAGAGAGAGAGAGAGAGAGAGAGAGAGAGAGAGAGAGAGGCGACCTGGGTTAAGGACTAAGGAAAGGAAGTGAGAGGGATAAGGGAAAGAAAGGGCTGAGTGAAGGGGAAACAGGGCCGTGGAAAAGGGGTAAAATGAGGAGTGAGAGAAGGGCTACAGGAGAAAGTGAGGCCTGAGAAGAGGGGTTAGAGTAAGGGCTGGGGAAAGGGCTAGAGTGAGGATGGAGAGAGGGACAAGTCATATATCTATAGAGAGGTTTTGGAGAGGGTTATGGAGAGTGCTGAGGAAGTAAGAGGGGCTAGTATTGAGGGCTAGACTGATGGGGGAGAGGGTTAGAGAGGGGAGAGGGCTAGGGAGAGTGTTAGAGAGGGGAAAGGGCTAGGGAGAGGGTTAGAGAGGGGGAGAGGGACTTCAAGGCGCTAGTAGGGGTCGCTAAGATGAGGCTCCGTGGATATTTGTCGTGTGTTTCAGGACGAGAAATTGCTGAGACCTACCACCAGCTGACGGAGGCGTTGAGGCTTGTGTACGGAGGAGGAGGAGAAACGGAAGATAGAATAAGAGGGGGAGAAACAGATGATGGAGCAGGAGGAGAAACAGAAAATGTAAGAGGAGGAGGAAGATCAGCGGCAAGAGCAGTATGAGGAAGAGGGGGAAGATTTGGTGGAACGAGAAGGAAGACAGGATGGAGACAAGAGGCAAAAAATGAGTTAGAGAATTGATAACTGGAGAGAAAACAAAATTAACAGGCGCAAGATAGAGGGAAGAGGAGAAAGAATAAAAAGAAAGGGAGAAAAATATTGAACGTCGTAAAAATTAAATATAAAAAAACAAACAAGAGAGAAATAGAATAAAAGATGAAAGGAGAAGAACGAGGAGAGGCAGAAAAAGTGAAGAAAAAACACAGAGATAGAGAGAAAGAAGGAAAAAATAGAGAAGGAAAAATCAGAGAAAAGAAAAACAATAACTGAGGAAAAGAACAAAAATGAGAAAAAAAGAGAGAAAGAAAGATAGAAAAACAGATTTATATGGGATTTTTTTTTGGGGGGGAGGAAAGGGAAGGGAAGGTTCCAAGTTTCATTGAATTGTTCCTAATGTGAGTAAGCCAATCCCACATATTTAATGGCGTTTGTAACAATTTGTCTCAGATCAAGCACCTGGAGAGTTTAATTTTGTTAATCTTTTGTTTTCTTTCATTTTTTTCTTTCGCCCTTCTTACTGCTTTCTTCGTATTTTCTTTTTCTCTCTCTGATATCTACCTATGTTGCTCTTCCTGTCTACCTGTGCATCTCTCTCTCTCTCTCTCTTTCACTCAAGACCGGCTCTCATTATAACCACTGAGAATATTACCAGAAAGTGTTTGAATGTTTACTGTTTTTCTTCGTTTTTTTTTTACTGACAGCTTTTAACGTTAACCGAGTGACCCAGTAACGCTAACACACACGCACACACACACAAAACACACACACACAGACACACACACACACACACATACCAGTGCTCACGTTCATGACATTGACCCATTCTAAACTGCTCACACACGAAAGTTCAATATATGTCCTGTACTTTACATTCCAACGCTTCAATGGTTTTGTAAGTTATGGTCTACGCTGCAGTATAAAATATTAATTATGTACTTGCATGGGTGGAGAGAGAGAGAGAGAGAGAGAGAGAGAGAGAGAGAGAGAGAGAGAGTATATGACCCAAATATACGGAAAAGACTCCATAAAAAAATATAGATATTATATATACATTTTAGGAAACCATTAACTGAAGCAAAAAAAATAATTGACAAGGCGTTTAACATTCACGATTTACTAGCAAGAAATATGTGTTGAAAATTACAGATTATACAGACATAAATAACTGCATGAACTGGGGACAAGTTTGAGAATGTTTTGTGAGGAAGAAAAGTACAAATTGGGGAAAAAACAGCTTTGATATGAATAAATTACTGGATAAACGTAAATGGGAAAAAAAACGCGTCTTTAACTAGGAAAAAATGAAAGAATGGAAGGAAATTAATGTAAATATAACGTGAATAACCAAGAATGAAGAGTAGAAGGATATTATTAGATGTAAAATATGTATAACCAGGA
>NW_024743671.1:0-12500 GCF_018991925.1 Homarus americanus
CTCACCCTCCCCTGACCTCCCCACACACCCCCCACACCCCACACCCACACACCTCTCACACACTTCTCGACCCCACACCCACACACACCTCTTTCACACACCCCCACACCCCACCCATGACACTCTCACACCACCCACACACTCTTCCCTCTCTCACACACTCACCCACACACCTCTCACACAATCACCCACACACTTCCTCTCACACACTCACCCACACACTCTCCCTCTCACACACCCCCCCCCCACCCCACACCCCTCTCACCCACACACTCTCTCACACCTCTCACACACTCACCCACACACTCCTCTCACACACTCACCCACACACTCTCTCACACACCACCCCTCTCTCTCACACACTCACCCAACACACTCCTCTCACACACCCCCAAAAAGTCTCAAAATAACCTGGAACACTCTTATCTGGTGACCGATCTTAAAATAAATAACAACAACACTGATACACAACACAATATTAGGACTTCCGCGCTGTTCATGGGAGGAGTCAAACCCGGGCGCCATATGGTGGCTAAAAAGACCCAACAACAACCTAACCACCCACCCCGCCCACAGCCGCCCGACCAGAATTCATATAGTCGTGGGTTAGTTAGTACACATAAGAATGGAGGAAACTGCAGCGGGCCATACTAGGCGCCCCATTTACAAACCCAACCCCTAACGCTCATAATCCATCCAACCTATATTTAAAGCTGTCCAGCGTATCTGAGTTAATGATGATGTTTTGCAACCTGTTCCACCTGTCCACTAAACTATTTCCAGCACCAATGTTTACCTATTTCCCGCCTCAAATCTAAATTATTCTAATTCTAAAACCATTGCTGCCATGAGTTCGCCCACAGTTGATAGGTTGATCACCTTTGTAATGTCCCTTTGTTTAGCCACGACTCTCCATTTACACAACCTCATCATATCGCCCCCACCACGCCTCTATTAGTCTTGTCATTCTCTCCGAATTCTTTCTAAAGATTCTGTCCATTCTGCAACATGTGACCAGAATTGAACAAGGTAATCCAAGGAGGTCTCACAAGCGCAAAGATAGGTTTTAGATGGCCCTGCCAGTCTGTAACCAATACCCTTGCAAGAAACCCAGCCACTTTTAATAAGCCTTGTTTCTGAGCAAAACACATTACTACTTGGCTTAAGATTCCTACTTATCATTACTCCCAAATCTTCTCACAGTCGGATTTCTCTATAACAACGCTGGGTTATCACAGTTAAAGGGTCAGATAGGTCACAAACATCGGGGAGAAGATTGTACAACAGGTCAGGTGATGTCAGCTAAGGTCAGTAGATGCCAGAGAAGATCAGAAGAGGGGGACCGGTGTAGAAAGGTACCGTTCTTGCTCTCGCAAGCGAGATGTCACGGGTTCGATTCTGGCCGGTGGAAGTTGTTGGACACACTCTAATTCCCCATTAGTCCCTGTTCACCTAGCAGTGGCTAGCAGCAACTGTTGTAAGTCGAAAGTTGCGAATTCAGAACCAGGACGTTGCTGGAGCTTCCAATAACTGATGACACAGGCCATTGACTTCAGGCTTTACGCCCAACTCATGAGACATAAAGGCAAGCATGAACTTAAAGATAAAGCTCTGTTGGGCGCTGTAAACGCTTGCGCTTCACCTACACAAGGATGTAGGAGTGCCCAATAAATAAAAGAAAAAATGTTAAGAAAGGTCAGACAACGTCACGGAAGGTTAAAATATGTCAGAGAAAATCAGGAGACGTCAGCAAAGGTCCTGAGTGTCCAGCAAATGTCAGGAGATCTCAAGAGAGAAGTCAGACAAGGTCAAGAATGTCAGTAGAGATCAAGAGGACACTCAGGTGAAAGGAAAGAGTTGAGGGAGGTCACATAAGAGGTCACCAGAAGGTCTAATATTTTTTACTATCCTTTGTTTACTCTACTACTACTACTATTACTATCACTACTACTACTACTACTATAAACTACTACTACTACTACGACTATAAATTACTTTTATGGCCTCCATCTCATAGCCATACTCACAATTATTTTATACTAAAACTACTACTACTACTATATACTACTACTACTATAAACTACTACTACTACTACTGCCAGCCACTACCACTACTACATCTACCATTAATAATAACAACAACAAATATCAGTAAAACTAAAAACAACAACAAAAATAATACTAATACAACATCAACAAGAGCAAAAACAAAAATAATAATAAATAACTACAACAACAACGACAAACCATAATAACAAATACTATAACAACACTAACAACTATAACAAACAACAACAACAATACTAACAACCATAACAAATAACAACAACAATACAACAAACTATAACAACAACAACAATACTAACAAATCATAACAACAATAATACTAACAACTATACTAACAACAAAATACTATAACAACAATACACTAATAATTATAACAACAAATAACAAACTAACAAACTATAACAACAACAACAACAATACTAACAACTATAACAACAACAATATTAACAACCATAACAACAACAACAATACTAACAACTATAACAACAACAAACAATACTAACAAACTACAACAACAACAAATAAATACTAACAACCATAAACAACAACAATAACAATACTAACAACCATAACAACAAATAACAACAATACTAACAACCATAACAACAACAACAATACCAATAAACCATAACAACAAATTAAATACTCAACAAACTATAATAACAACAAATACAATAAACTCATAACAACAACAACAACACTAACAACTATCAACAACAATACTAACAACTATAACACAACAACAACAACAACACTAAACAACATAAATAACAACAATACTAACAACCATAACAACAACAACAACCATAACAACAAAAATAAATAATACTAACAAACCATAACAACAAAAATATTATAACACTAACAACTATAACAACAAATAATACTAACAACTATAACAACAACAAATATTATAACAACAACACTAACAAACTACAACAAACAACAACAACAATCCAACAACCATAACAACAACAACAAATAACACTAACAAACTACAACAACAACAATAATACTAACAACCATAACAACAACAACAACACTAACAACCATAACAACAACAACAATACTAACAACCATAACAAATAAATAACACAAAAACTATAACAACAACAAATACTAACAACCATAACAACAACAACAACAATACTAACAAACTATAACAACAACAACAATACTAACAAACCTATAACAAATAAATACATAACAACCATAACAACAACAAATAATACTAACAACAATCAACAACAACAATACTAACAAACCATAACAACAACAATACCAATTTAACTATAACAACAACAACAACACTAACAACCATAACAACAAACAAATAATAACAACCATATAAATAAATAACAATACTAACAAACATAACAACAAATAACAAATAATTAACAACTATAATAAATAAATAACAACAACACTAACAAACTATAACAACAATAACAATAATAACAAACTATAAAACAACAACAATACTAACAAACTATAACAACAAATAACAATAACGCTAACAACCATAACAACAAATAACAATATCTAACAAACTATAAAAACAAACAATAATAATAAATAAATACCTAACAACAACAACAACGCTAACAACCATAACAACAACAAACAATACTAACAACTATAACAATAACAACAATACACAACAACCATAACAAATTAACAATACTATAAACAACACTAACAAACTATAAACAAATTAACAACAACAACAATAAATAAACTATAAAACAAATAAATAATACTAACAACTATAACAATAACAACAACAACACTAACAACCATAACAACAATCAACAATACTAATAAACTACAATATACAAATACATAACAACAACATTAACAACCATAACAACAACAACAACAACAATAACAATAAAATTATAACAACAAAAACATCAATAAACTATAACAACAAATAAAATACTAAACAACAACACTCAACAACATAAACAACAACAACAACAATAACACTAACAAACTATAACAACAAATACTATAACAACAACACTAACAAACTATAACAAATAAAATAAATAACAACACTAATAAACTTATAACAAATAACAATACTAACAACTATAACAACAAAAATAATAATAAACTAAATAACAAATAAAAATAAACAACACTAACAACCATAAATAACAACAACAATAACACTAACAACATATAACAACAAACAACAATAATACTAACAAACTATAAATTATCAACAACAATAATTAACAACCATAACAATAACAACAACAATACTAATAAATCTATAACAACAAATATAACAAACAATAATAACAAATGCAAATATAACAAATACCAATAAAACTATACAACAAATAATACTAACAACTATAACAACAATACTAACAACTATAACAACAACAATAACAAACCAACAACAACAACAAACAACAATACTAACAACCATAAACAACAACAACAACAATACTAACAAACCAACAATAACAACAACAATACTAACAAACAAACAACAAATACAATTAACAACAATAACAACAACAACAATATCTAACAAACCATAACAACAAATAATACTAACAAACTATAACAACAACAACACTAACAACTATAACAACAACAAATAATATAACAACCATAACAACAACAACAACATACACCAACTATAACAAATAAACAATACTACTAACAACCAATAACAAACAAACAATACTAAATAAACTATAAAACAACAACAATACTAACAAACACAACAATACAACAATACTAACAACCTTAAATAACAACAACAACACTAAACTATAAACAACAACAACAAATACTAACAAATTATAACAACAACAATACTAACAACTATAACAACAACAAATACTAACAAACTACAATAAACAACAATACTAACACCATAACAACAAATAATACTAACAACCTAACAACAACAACAATAATATTTAACAAACTATAACAACAACAAACAACACTAACAAATCTAACAACAACAACAACACTAACAACCATAATAAATAAACAATACTAACAACCACAACAACAACAAAATACAATAACAAACAACACTAACAAACTATAACAACAACAACAACACTAATAACCATAACAACAACAATACTAACAACCATAACAACAATACTAATAACATATAACAACAATAAATACTACACAACAACACTAACAACTAAACAACAACAATACTAACAACCATAACAAACAAACACAAAACAAACCATAACAAATGTCAAACAACAATACTAACAACTATAACAACAACAACATACTAACAACCATAACAACAACAACAACAACAACGCTAACAACCATAAACAACAATACTAACAACCATAACAACAACAAATACTACAACAACAACAATAAATAAACCATAACAACAAATAATACTAACAACCATAACAACAACAACAACAATAAATAACCATAACAACAACAACATACTAACAACTATAACAACAAATAACAACAATATAACAACCATATAACAAATAACAATAACAATACTAACAAACTATAAACAAACAACACTAATAAACTATAACAACAAATAAAATAATATAAATAAATCATACAACAACAAATACTATAACAACTATAACAACAAAATAAATAACACTAACAACCATAACAACAACAATACCAACAACCACAACAAACAACAACAAAATACTAACAAACTACAACAACAACAATACTAACAACCATAACAACAACAACAACACTAACAACAACAACAACAATACTAACAACTATAATAACAACAAATACTATAACAACAATACCAACAAATCATAACAACAACAACAATACTAACAACCATAACAACAAATACTATAACAACAACACTAACAACTATAACAATAACAACAATACTAACAAACTATAACAACAACAACAAATAACACTAACAAACTACAACAACAAATAACAAAACCACAACAACAACAAACAATACTAACAAACCACAACAACAACAACAATACTAACAACCAACAACAACAAATAATATTACTAACAACTATAACAACAACAATACTAACAACCATAACAACAAATAATACAACAACAATAATAACAATATAAAATAAACAACAACAACAACAATACTAAACAAACTATAACAAACAACAACACTAACAAACTATAATAACAACATAACAACCATAATAACAACAACAATACTAACAACCATAACAAATAACAATAACATAAACCATAAACAACAACAATACTAACAACCATAACAACAAATAACAACAACACTAATAAACTATAACAACAACAAATAACAATACTAATAAACTATAATAACAACAATACTAATAACCTAACAACAACAACAACAACACTAACAAACTATAATAAATAAATAATACTAACAACTATAACAACAACAAATACTATAACAACAAATAATAACAAACTATAACAACAACAACAACAACACTAACAAACTATAACAACAACAAATAATATAACAACTATAACAACAACAAATACTATAACAACAACACTAAACAAACCATAACAACAAACAACAAATAAATAACACTAACAAATATAACAACAACAACAATACTAACAAACCATAACAACAACAAATACTATAACAATAACACTAACAACCATCAATAAACAACAACAACAACAATACTAACAACTATAACAACAACAATAACAACAACATAACAAACCATAACAACAACAACAATACAACAACCATAACAACAACAACAATACTAAACCAATAACAACAACAATACTAACAACTATAACAACAAATAAATACTATAAATAAATAATACTAACAACCATAACAACAACAATACTAACAAACTATAAATAACAACAACAACAATAACAACAACACTAACAAACTATAACAACAATAATACTAACAACCATAACACAACAAAATAACAAATATACAACTATAACAACAACAACAATATTAACAACCATAACAAACAAACAACAAAACAATACTAACAACCATAACAATTAAACAAACAATAATAATAAACTATAATAAATAAATAAATACTAACAACTATAACAACAACAATACTAACAACTTAACAACAAATAATAAACATCTAACAAACTATAACAACAACAAATAAATAATAACAACTATAACAAATAACAATACTAACAACCATAACAACAATAATAACAACTATAAACAAATAAATACTATAAATAAACACTAACAACCATAAATAAATAATACTAACAACCATAAATAAATAAACAATACCAACAACCTCAACAACAAACAATACTAATAACCATAACAACAATAAAATACTTAACAAACACTAACAACCATAACAACAACAATACTAACAAACTATAACAACAACAATACTAATAAACCATAACAATAAATAAATAAATACTATAACAAATAAATACTAACAACCATAACAACAAATAACAATAATACTAAATAACCATAACAACAACAACACTAACAACCATAACAACAACAAATAATAAACAACCATAACAACAACAACAAATAATACTAACAACTATAACAACAACAACAATACTAACAACCATAACAACAACAAATAAATACAAACAAACTAATATAACAACAACAACAACAATACTAACAAACCATAACAATAAATAACAAATAAATAATACTAATAAATCATAAATAACAACAACAATACTAACAACCATAACAACAACAATACTAACAACCATAACAACAACAATACTAACAACCATAACAACAAATACTATAACAACAACAATAACAAACTATACAACAACAACAATACTAAACAACCATAACAACAAATAACAACACTAACAACCATAATAACAACAACAATACTAACAACCACAATAACAAATAATACTAATAAACCATAACAACAACAAATAAATAATACTAACAACCATAAACAACAACAAATACTAATAAATTGCCAATAAACAAACAAATACTATAACAACAACACTAACAAACTATAACAACAACAACAATACTAACAAACTATAACAACAAATAACAATACTAACAACTATAACAACAACAATACTAACAACCATAACAACAACAACAACAATACTAACAAATCATAACAAACAACAACAACAAATAATTAACAACTATAACAACAACAAATAATACTAACAACCATAACAACAACAACAAATACTAACAACCATAACAACAACAACAACAATACTAACAACCATAACAACAACAAACAATACTAACAACCATAACAAACAACACTAACAACCATAACAAATAAATAAATACTATAACAACAACACTAACAAACTATAACAACAACAATACTAATAACCATAATAAACAACACTAACAACTATAACAACAAACAAATACTATAACAACAACACTAACAACTATAACAACAACAATAATTAACAAACTATAACAACAACAACAATACTAACAACCATAATAAATAACATTAATAACTATAACAACAATAACAACAATACTAACAACTATAACAACAATAAATAATACTAACAAACTATACAACAAAATACTATAAATAACAATACTAACAAACTATAATAAATAAATAATACTAATAACCATAACAACAACAACAACAATAACAACACTAATAACCATAATAACAACAAATACTATAAATAAATAAATACTAACAACTATAACAACAAATAAATAATACTAACAACTATAACAAATAATACTAAATAAACTATAACAACAACAAACACTATAACAACAACACTAATAAACTATAACACAACAATACTAATAAATTATAACAACAACATCAACAACTATAACAAATAAATAAATATAATAACAATAACACTAACAACTATAATAAATAAATAAATAATACTAATAAATTCATAATAAATAAATAATAATAATAACAACTATAATAACAATAAATAATACTAATAAACTATAATAAATAAATAAATAAATAATAATACTAATAAACTATAATAACAAATAAATAATAATAATAAACTATAATAAATAAATACTATAACAATAATATTAATAAACTATAACAAATAAATAATAATAATAACTATAACAATAAATAAATAAATACAAACAACTACAATAAATAAATAAATAATACTAACAACTATAACAAATAAATAATACTAACAACCATAACAACAACAAATAAATACAAAACAAAATCATAACAACAACAACAATACTAATAAACTACAAATAACAAATAAATAAACAACACTAACAAACTATAACAACAAATAAATAAATAAATAATACTAACAACTATAACAACAAATACTAACAAACTACAACAACAACAACAACAATACTAACAAACTATAACAACAACAACAAATAACATTAAATAACAATAACAACAAATACAATAACCATAACAATAACAACAAATAACACTAACAACCATAATAACAATAACAACAATACTAAATAAATCATAACAACAAATAAATACTATAATAACATAATAACAACAAATACTTATAAATAAATAAATATCAACAACCATACTAACAACAACAATAATAACAACCATAACAACAAAACTAACAACCATACCAATAAATAAATAATACTAACAACCATAACAACAACATTAACAACTATACCAACAACAACAACAACAACACTAACAACCATAACAACAACAACAATACTAACAACTATAACAACAACAACAACACTAATAACCACAACAACAAATACTATAACAACAACACTAACAACCATAACAACAAACAATAATAACAACCATAACAACAAAACTAACAAATCATACCAACAACAACAATACTAACAACCATAACAACAACACTAACAACCATACCAACAACAACAACAACAACAATACTAACAACCAACAACAAATACCAACAACCATAACAACAACAACAATACTAACAACCATAATAACACCAACAACATAACAAACTATAACAAACAACAACCACCACCACAACAACCACAACAACCATCACAACAACAACCACCACTACAACAACACGAGGACTCACCACACATGGAGACGAGAGAGCGGGCGGAGGTAGAGGCGGCAACATTTAGTTCGTCGCCAAGGAAGGTGGAGCGAGCGGCTGGCATCACTCACCTACCCACCCAACACCACACGCCCGCACGCCCACACGCCCACAGTGACCACTTGTACGCCGCCACACTACATCACCACATCACCTGCCGAGAGAGGGGGCTTTATTGATTGATGAGAGAGAGAGAGAGAGAGCCAAGATGAAAACACCAATAGTGTATTTCAACCAACCTAACACTAACCCAACCCAACCCTAACCCAACTATAACTCAACCAACCTAACCCAACCATAACTCCAACCCAACCTAAACCCAACCTAACCAACCTAACCACAACCCAACCCAACCCTAACCTAACCATCAACCCTAAGCATAGCATTAGGGTGCTTTAATCATCAGGTGAAAGCTGCTGGGGTGTAGGAATCATCAGGTGAAATAAGCTGGGGTGTAGGTAACATCAGTGAAATAAGCTGGGTGGTGTAATCTCAGGTGAAATAAGCTAGTAGGTAATCACAGGTGAAATAAGCTGGGTGTAGGTACCTCAGAAATAAGCTGGGGTGTAGGTAATCTCAGGTGAAATAAGCTGGGGTGTAGGCCTCAGGTGAAATAAGCTGGGGTGTAGGTCATCTTCAGTGAAATAAGCTGGGGTGTAGGTAATCATCAGGTGAAATAAGCTGGGGTAGGTAATCATCAGGTGACCCACAAAGGCATGATGGGAAACAATGACAGTCAACACTAAGGGAGAGGAGAGGGAGAGGAGGGAGGGGAGGGGAGAGGAGAGAGGAGAGGAGGGGAGAGGGAGGGGAGAGGGAGGGGAGAGGAGGAGAGGAGGAGGAGAGGAGAGAGGGGAGAGGAGGGAGAGGAGGGGAGAGGAGGGGAGGGAGAGAGAGGGAGAGGAGAGGAGGGGAGGGAGGGGGAGGGAGAGGAGAGGGAGGGGAGAGGAGGGAGAGGAGGGGAGAGAGGGGAGGGGAGAGGAGAGGAGAGGAGAGGGAGGGGAGGGAGGGAGGGGAGAGGAGAGGGAGGGGAGAGGAGGGGAGGAGAGAGGGAGGGGAGAGGAGAGGAGAGGAGAGGAGGGGGGGAGGGAGGGGGAGAGGGAGGGGAGAGAGGGGAGAGGAGAGGAGGGGAGGGGAGAGGAGGGGAGGGGAGAGGGGAGGGAGGGAGGGGAGAGGAGGGGAGGGGAGAGGGAGGGGGAGAGAGGAGGGGAGGGGGGAGGGGAGAGGAGAGGAGGGGAGAGGAGGGGAGAGGAGGGGAGGGGAGAGGAGGGGAGAGGAGGGGAGGGAGAGGAGAGGGAGAGGAGAGGAGAGGGAGAGGAGAGGGAGGAGGGGAGGAGAGGAGGGAGAGGAGAGGAGAGGAGGAGGGAGGAGGGGAGGGGGAGGGAGGGGAGGGGAGGGAGGGGGGAGGAGGAGGGAAGAGGGGAGAGGGAGAGAGAGGAGGGAGAGAGAGGAGGGGAGAGGAGGGGAGAGGAGAGGAGAGGAGGGGAGGAGAAAGGAGGGAGAGAGAGGGAGGGGAGAGGGGAGAGGAGAGGAGAGGAGGGAGAGGAAAGGAGAGAGGAGAGGAGGGGAGAGGAGAGGAGGGGAGAGGGGAGGGGAGAGGAGGGGAGAGGAGAGGAGAGAGGAGGGGAGAGGAGAGGAGAGGGGAGGGGAGAGGAGGAGGGGAGAGGAGAGGAGGGGAGAGGGGAGAGGGAAGGGAGAGGAGAGGGAGGGGAGAGGAGAGGAGAGGAGAGAGGGGAGAGGAGAGGGAGAGGAGGGGAGAGGAGAGGAGAGAGGGGAGGGAGAGGAGAGGAGAGGAGGGGAGAGGGAGAGGAGAGAGAGAGAGGAGAGAGGGAGGGAGGGGAGAGGGAGAGGAGGGGGAGGGAGGGGAGGGGAGGGGAGAGAAGGAGGGGAGAGGGGAGAGGAGGGGAGAGGGAGAGGGGAGGAGAAGAAAGGAGGGAGAGGGAGAGGGAGAGGAGAGGGGAGGGGAGAGGAGAGAGGAGAGGGGAGAGGAGAGAGGGAGAGGAGGGGAGAGGAGAGGGAGAGGAGGGAGAGGAGGGGAGAGAGGGAGAGAGGGAGGGAGGGGAGAGGAGAGGGAGGGGAGAGGAGAGGAGAGGGAGGGAGAGGAGGGGAAGAGGAGGGGAGGGGAGAGGGAGGGGAGAGAGAGGAGGGGAGAGGAGAGGAGAGAGGGGAGAGGGAGGGGAGAGGAGGGGAGAGGGAGGGGAGGGGAGAGGAGAGGGAGAGGGAGGGGAGGGGAGGGGAGAGAGAGGAGGAGGGGAGAGAGAGGGAGAGAGAGGGAGGGGAGGGGAGAGGGAGAGAGGGGAGAGAGAGGGGAGAGGAGAGGAGAGGGGAGAGAGGAGGGGAGAGGAGAGGAG
>NW_024743671.1:17500-30440 GCF_018991925.1 Homarus americanus
TGCTGACACCAACTGTCAGAGCGTCGAGGCTACCATTATCCATGAACAACTACCTTAGACTGGCCATGTTACCCCATGGACGACAGTAGATCAAAGCAGCTACTTTACAGTCACCCAAAGAATAGTAAACGTAACGCTGGTGAGCAACTGAAAAGGTATAAGGATATCTAAGACAAACCTGAAAAGTCCAAATCGACCCCTCACCTGGGAGACGACCACTCACACCGTAACACTTGGAGGAGCACCACACAAAAGGTGTCAACACTTTCGAGTTAGTCACACTGCATACCGAGGCAGACACAGCGCCGAAAGAAGCTGCCACCGCCCCTCCTGCACTAGATGTAGCCCTCCACACGTGCAACATCTAGAACAACACTGCTGGTCCCGTATCATCTCTTAGTCACCTCAGAGCTCACCAATGAAGGTGACATCCTAATAACTCACACCAGTGTATCATAGCTGGATGATCGTCATACTTTTCCTCGAGGACAAAAAAGTAGTAGTAGTGGTGTTGGTGGTGTGGTATCCTCGAGGACAACAACAATAGTATTCACCACACCACCCAACCCCACACACACCAACACCCAACCCCACCCCGCAACATACCACCCAACCCCACACCACACACCACACCCAACCCCACCCCTGCACCATACACCCCCACACCACACCCACCCACACCACCCCGCACCATACCACCCCCCACACCACCCCACACCACCCCACACCCCTGCACCATACCATTCCCACACCACACACCACACCACAACTCACACCAGGCCCATGCGCTATAGATGTCAAGTGAATAAATCGCTCAAGGCATTACCACTATCGAACAATGTCCCTGAAATAACCGGCGACAGTATAAAAAGATGAAAGAAAAGTGGCGAGAAAAAATGACCCTATTAGATAAGAGGGACATAAAACTACTGAAACTTAATGAGACTTAATGGGTATGTTTCATTAGTAGAAGGGTAATTGTTGGCGTGGAGGTTAGGTTAGGTTAGTCTCATTAGTGGGGTGTAATTGTTGAGTGTGTTAGGTTAGGTTAGTCTCATTAGTGGGTGTAATTGTTATGTTAGGTTGTGGTTAGTTAGGTTAGTCTCATTAGTGGGGTATTGTTGAGTGTGTTAGGTTAGGTTAGGTTAGGTTAGCATCACCTGGAGTGTTCAGTAAGGCTCACGGCCCTCAGTAGTGAAGGTGGAGGCAGTAGAACTATCGTACCTGCTGCCAATCTGTATAATTACACAAGAGTCACATTACCTGGGGTGGCTCCCCTGGTGCACGGTCAAGGGGGAGATACTATTATGTTTTGCAATT
The DNA here is from genome assembly GCF_018991925.1 of Homarus americanus. Classification (NCBI taxonomy): domain Eukaryota; kingdom Metazoa; phylum Arthropoda; class Malacostraca; order Decapoda; family Nephropidae; genus Homarus; species Homarus americanus. The sequence goes on from NW_024743671.1 coordinate 18,821, forward strand.
ACGACTACTAACATTATTGAGAAAAAATATACTAAACCCTAACCTAACCAAACATAACAGAACATAACATAACCTACCCTACCCTAACCTACCCTACCCTACCCTAACCTACCAAATATTGTTAGTAGTTATTCTTAAAAGGGGAAATTAAGCTGGGGTGGAGATTCTTCATGTAATCTAAAAAAAAAACACTAAAATTATTTCTTCTGAACGAGACCAATAAAATACCAGACTTATCACCAATATCTCTCAGGGCAGAACACTAAATTATATACAGATTACCATCGTCCATCATACACCCCAGGGTCAGGTCGTGTCCTCCTCCTACAGGATACTCTTAGGTGCGTTAGTCAGCTCTATGAACACCTACCCTGGCTGCCTGAGAGGACGGCGGCGGTGAGAGGAGGAGGAGGAGGAGGGGGAGGAGTCCTTCCCACGCAGGTCCTGATTTGATCCTTATCACCTGCCTTCGATCCCACCGAATATCCCCCTCCCCCCCCATGCCCCTCCCCTCCATCCCAATGACCCAACCTCCCCCACCCCCTCCCCCCGTCAGGCCACTGCACCACCAACACCCCCAACACAGCCTCCTTCCTCACTTATGCATACAATGATCAATATTCTTGGTCATCTTTCCCAGTGCCTCCCCGGTGTGTGTGTGTGTGTGTGTGTGTGTGTGTGTGCACGAACCTCCTTCAGGGTACCGACCTTGACTCTCCTACACACACATACACACTACGATCTATCCATGACGTCACTCCTGTTGGCCAATAGTGAATCGTCTGACCTAACCATGACGTCACTCCTATTGGCCAATAGTGAATCGTCTGACCTAACCATGACGTCACTCCTGTTGGCCAATAGTGAATCGTCTGACCTAACCATGACGTCACTCCTGTTGGCCAATAGTGAATCGTCTGACCTAACCATGACGTCACTCCTGTTGGCCAATAGTGAATCGTCTTTGCCAGTCAGCCATTCGATACTGAACCAAACTAAATAACAGACGATTAATAGACGAAGAACAAGACGATTAACAGAACAATAACAGACGAACAACAGAACTAACCAAAAATTAACAGTTAACTTTCTTGAATATAATCAGGAGTTTGTGTGGACGTTCGGGGATATACCGGGTGTTCGACTTAAAAGGTCAATTAAATGTTAATCACTAATGAGGGAATAATCCAATACACCGTCTCAATCACCTGGAGTTATTTAATGTCTAATACCCTTATTGACTTAACTTGTTCAATCACCTGGAGTTATTTAATGTCTAATACCCTTATTGACTTAGCTTGTTCAATCACCTGGAGTTATTTAATGTCTAATACCCTTATTGACTTAACTTGTTCAATCACCTGGAGTTATTTAATGTCTAATACCCTTATTGACTTAACTTGTTCAATCACCTGGAGTTATTTAATGTCTAATACCCTTATTGACTTAGCTTGTTCAATCACCTGGAGTTATTTAATGTCTAATACCCTTATTGACTTAGCTTGTTCAATCACCTGGAGTTATTTAATGTCTAATACCCTTATTGACTTAGCTTGTTCAATCACCTGGAGTTATTTAATGTCTAATACCCTTATTGACTTAACTTGTTCAATCACTAGGAGTTATTTAATGTCTAATACCCTTATTGACTTAGCTTGTTCAATCACCTGGAGTTATTTAATGTCTAATACCCTTATTGACTTAGCTTGTTCAATCACCTGGAGTTATTTAATGTCTAATACCCTTATTGACTTAGCTTGTTCAATCACCTGGAGTTATTTAATGTCTAATACCCTTATTGACTTAGCTTGTTCAATCACCTGGAGTTATTTAATGTCTAATACCCTTATTGACTTAGCTTGTTCAATCACCTGGAGTTATTTAATGTCTAATACCCTTATTGACTTAACTTGTTCAATCACTAGGAGTTATTTAATGTCTAATACCCTTATTGGATCTAACTTGTTCAATCACTAGGAGTTATTTAATGTCTAATACCCTTATTGACTTAGCTTGTTCATCTGGAGTTATTTAATGTCTAATAATTCTTATTGACTTAACTTGTTCAATCACCTGGAGTTATTTCTAATGCTCCACAATCTTATTGACTTAGCTTGTTCAATCACCTGGAGTTATTTAATGTCTAATACCCTTATTGACTTAGCTTGTTCAATCACCTGGAGTTATTTAATGTCCAATACCTTATTGAACTTAGCTTGTTCAATCACCTGAGTTATTTAATGTCTAATAATTTTATTGACTTAACTTGTTCAATCACTAGGAGTTATTTAATGTCTAATAATTCTTATTGACTTAGCTTGTTCAATCACCTGGAGTTATTTAATGTCTAATACCCTTATTGACTTAACTTGTTCAATCACCTGGAGTTATTTAATGTCTAATAATTCTTATTAATTCTAACTTGTTCAATCACTAGGAGTTATTTAATGTCTAATAATTCTTATTGACTTAGCTTGTTCAATCACCTGGAGTTATTTAATGTCTAATACCCCTTATTGACTTAGCTTTGTCTAACACCTGGAGTTATTTAATGTCTAATACCCTTTTATTGACTTAGCTTTGTTCAATCACCCGGAGTTATTTAATGTCTAATACCCTTATTGACTTAACTTGTTCAATCACCTGGAGTTATTTAATGTCTAAAATTTTATTGACTTAACTTGTTCAATCACTAGGAGTTATTTAATGTCTAATAATTCTTATTGACTTCTAGCTTGTTCAATCACCTGGAGTTATTTAATGTCTACCTCTTATTGACTTAGCTTGTTCAATCACTGGAGTTATTTAATGTCTAATAACTTCTTATTGACTTAGCTTGTTCAATCACCTGGAGTTATTTAATGTCTATAATTCTTATTGACTTAGCTTGTTCAACAACTGGAGTTATTTAATGTCTAATAATCTTATTGACTTTAGCTTGTTCAATCACCTGGAGTTATTTAATGTCTAATAATTCTTATTGACTTAATCTGTTCAATCACTAGGAGTTATTTAATGTCTAATACCCTTATTGACTTAGCTTGTTCAATCACCTGGTTATTTAATGTCTAATACTCTTATTGACTTAGTTCATCCAATCACCTGGAGTTATTTAATGTCTAATAATTCTTATTGACTTAGCTTGTTCAATCACCTGGAGTTATTTAATGTCTAATATTCTTATTGACTTAGCTTGTTCAATCACTGGAGTTATTTAATGTCTAATACCCTTATTGACTTAGCTTGTTCAATCACCTGGAGTTATTTAATGTCTAATACCCTTATTGGACTTAGCTTGTTCAATCACCTGGAGTTATTTAATGTCTAATATCCTTATTGACTTATTGTTCAATTGGAGTTATTTAATGTCTAAATAATCTTATTGATTCTAGCTTGTTCAATCACCTGGAGTTATTTAATGTCTAATATCCTTATTGACTTAGCTTGGTTCAATCACCCGAGTTATTTAATGTCTAATACCCTTATTGACTTAGCTTGTTCAATCACCTGGAGTTATTTAATGTCTAATACTCCTTATTGACTCAGCTTTGTTCAATCACCTGGAGTTATTTAATGTCTAATAACCCTTATTGACTTAGCTTGTTCAATCACCTGGAGTTATTTAATGTCTAATAAATCTTATTGACTTAGCTTGTTCAATCACCTGGAGTTATTTTATGACTATTACTCTGTTTGTTTTTGTTTTGTCACATTCCTCCTTTACACTGTTGTCGTTATTATTATTGTTGTTGTTGTTGGTGTCGTTATTATTGTTGTAGTTGTTTATCCGTGGACACACTACATAGTCCCAGCACTTCATAACCAACTAATGAACCAAATGACGTAATCTGTCTCTAGCCTCCAGCCCAGTCCAGCCCAGCCCAGCCCAGTCCAGCCCAGCCCAGCCCAGCCCAGCCCAGCCCAAGCTCAGCCTGTTGCCGCCGAAAGAGTGTGATTTGCTGATAATGTACATGGCTCAATCTAACCCTCTATAGCGGCAGTCATCTCTTTTCTCTACCCCCACCCCCACCTCCTCCTCATTTCCCCCTCACCTCACCTCTCCACCCACTTCCCTCTCTTAGGTTATTAGGTTAGGCCACGCTGCTGGGTTGGGTTGGGGTTGGATTAGGTTGGGTTGCTAGGTTGGGTTGGTTAGTGACTCCCTGTGGCACGTAGGTATTAACCTACCACTACAATCACAGAATTTACATGACGAGAAGTACAGGACATCCTCCACCACAGTGTTGTTAACGTACAGTGAGGTGTATAGAGTACTGAAACACGGTACGCTAACACTCCACCACCTGCTGACGGTGACGCTAACACTCCACCACCTGCTGACGGTGACGCTAACACCACCACCTGCCGACGGTGACGCTAACACTCCACCACCTGCTGACGGTGACGCTAACACTCTACCACCTGCTGACGGTAACGCTAACACTCACCACCTGCTGACGGTAACACTAACACTCCACCACCTGCTGACGGTAACACTAACACTCCACCACCTGCTGACGGTGACGCTAACACTCCACCACCTGCCGACGGTGACGCTAACACTCCACCACCTGCTGACGGTAACACTAACACTCCACCACCTGCTGACGGTAACACTAACACTCCACCACCTGCCGATTGCAACACTAACACTCCACCACCTGCTGACGGTGACACTAACACTCCACCACCTGCTGACGGTAACACTAACACTCCACCAATCTGCCGACGGTAACACTCAACACTCCACCACCTGCTGACGGTACACTAACACTCCACCACCTGCTTGACGGTGACGCTAACACTCCACCACCTGCTGACGGTGACGCTAACACTCCACCACCCTGACGGCTGACGCTAACACTCCACCACCTGCTGACGGTGACGCTAACACTCCACCACCTGCTGACGGTAACACTAACACTCCACCACCTGCTGACGGTGACGCTAACACTCCACCACCCGCTGAGTGCACACCAACAATCCACCACCTGCTGACGGTAACACTAACACTCCACCACCTGCTGACGGTGACGCTAACACTCCACCACCTGCTGACGGTAACACTAACACCCACCACCTGCTGACGGTGACACTAACACCCACCACCTGCTGACGGTAACACCAACACTCCACCACCTGCTGACGCGTAACACTAACACCCACCACCTGCTGACGGTCAACACTAACACTCCACCACCTGCTGACGGTAACACTCAATACCTCCACCACCCGCTGACGGTAACACTAACACCCACCACCTGCTGACGGTAACACTAACACTCCACCACCTGCTGACGGTGACGCTAACACTCCACCACCTGCTGACGGTAACACTAACACTCCACCACCTGCTGACGGTGACGCTAACACTCCACCACCTGCCGATGTAACACTAACACTCCACCACCTGCTGACGGTGACGCTAACACTCCACCACCTCTGACGGTAACACTAACCCACCACCTGCTGACGGTGACGCTAACATCCACCACCTGCTGACGGTAACACTAACACTCCACCACCTGCTGACGGTGACGCTAACACTCCACCACCGCTGACGGTAACGCTACACTCACCACCTGCTGACGGTGACGCTAACACTCCACCACCTGCTGACGGTAACACTAACACTCCACCACCTGCTGACGGTGACGCTAACACTCCACCACCTGCTGTCTGAGTCTGCTTGAAGGTTCCCACTAACAGGTATTTATGGTGGGAAAGAGCCAACGCACGCGACCTTGTTGAATATGTTGGCATTATAGTGGCCAGTCGCGCAGCTCGGTAAACTACTTACTCGGTGTGTCAGCGTCTGTGTGTTCGTTCTCTCACCATAGCAGAGGTGATGTATTTTTCACCAAGTACAGTACAGCTAATTTTGAATTTTGCCACGTACAGATGCTAGTTTATTGTGCACCTCATACTTATCCTGTGAGAGGTAGCGCATAAAAGGATTACAGAGTAAAGGTCAGGATGTGTATAACACTATAACAGTCCACAGTGGTCAGGATATTATGGCAACTGAGTGTTGCAGTGTTTGCTTAGTTTGTATATACAGGGTAAATTATTCACACCTGCCTGAGTACCGCAGTGTGTGTGGCAATACACCTGGCCCACACAAGTGTGTTATTCACACATGCACATAAGAAATGACTGTCACGAAGTGCCAAAAGTGGATACAATCTTAATATGTCAGCTATCTTATCATTAAAGATGAAGTGTTGTGTCATTTCCACACAGTGTGCTTGGACCTGTCCCAAAAGGTTCTATCTTCACACAGTCGAGACGGTAGCCTATGGCCATATGTATGGCCACACACTTTACATTTAGTCTTGTTTACATCTGCTTGAGAACATACTGCCAGAGTACTTATATCCTAACCTTAATCTAGCGGTTACAACATCTTGTAATCTAGTGATTTGTGACTTGCTTCATATACATGTTTAACTTGATACATCTCATCAGGTAAACAATAGATTGACTAATGCCTGTTTGCAATTGTCTACTTGCGTCACTCATCCCTCAAGTTCTTTCCTAATTACAGTTTGGCAGAGGCCTGTGTGGGAGAGAGACCCACAGCAGTTTGATCTTGACACCCGTACAGTACAGTACACAGGTATATAATACTACTATAGTTTTTACCTAACCTACACCCAGCTTATTACACCTGATGATTAAACACACTAATGCTATCTGGGAAGGTTAGGTTAGGTTAGGAATAGGTTAGGTTAGGAAGGTTAGGTTAGGTTAGGAAGGTTAGGTTAGGTTAGGAAGTTATTAGGTTAGGTTAGGTTAGGTTAGTTAGGTTAGGTTAGGTTAGGTTAGGTTAGGTTAGGTTAGGTTAGCATGTGAGTGGTGTGAGGGTTTAGTTGTAAGAGGATATGGGTACGATGACTTAACCCCTTGAGTACGATGACTTAACCCCTTGAGTACGACTTAACCCAAGAGAACGATGACTTAACCCCCTGAGTACGATGACTTAACCCCTAGAGTACGATGACTTAACCCCTTGAGTACGATGACTTAACCCCAAGAGAACGATGACTTAACCCCCTGAGTACGATGACTTAACCCCTTGAGTACGATGACTTAACCCTGAGTACGATGACGTAACCCCTCAGAGTACGATGACTTAACCCTTGAGTACGATGACTTAACCCCGAGTACGATGACTTAACCCCTGAGTACATGACTTAACCCTAGAGTACTATGACTTAACCCCTGAGTACGATGACTTAACCTTGAGTACGATGACTTAACCCCTAGAGTACTATGACTTAACCCTTGAGTACGATGATCTAACCCCTGAGTACGATGACTTAACCCTTAGTACGATGACTTAACCCCTGAGTACGATGACTTAACCTGAGTACGATGACTTAACCCCTAGAGTACGATGACTTAACCCCTGAGTACGATGACTTAACCCTGAGTACGATGACTTAACCCTAGAGTACTATGACTTAACCCCTGAGTACGATGACTTAACCCCTGAGTATGATGACTTAACCTTGAGTACGATGACTTAACCCTAGAGTACTATGACTTAACCCTGAGTACGATGACTAACCCCTGAGTACGATGACTTAACCCTGGAGTACGATGACTTAACCCCTGAGTACGATGACTTAACCCCTGAGTACGATGACTTAACCCAGAGTACGATGACTTAACCCCTGAGTACGATGACTTAACCCCCTGAGTACGATGACTTAACCCCCAGAGTACGATGACTTAACCCTGAGTACGATGACTTAACCCTTGAGTACGATGACTTAACCCCTGAGTACGATGACTTAACCCTTGAGTACGATGACTTAACCCCTTGAGTACGATGACTTAACCCCTTGAGTACGATGATTTAAACCCTGAGTACGATGACTTAACCCCAGAGTACGATGACTTAACCCCTAGAGTACGATGACTTAACCCTGAGTACGATGACTTAACCCCTAGAGTACGATGACTTAATTTCGAGTACGATGATTTAATCCTGAGTACGATGATTTATTCTTGAGTAATGATGACTTAACTCTCTGAGCACGATGACTAACCCCTGAGCATGACCAATTAATTAAGGGTTTAAATCATCGTACTCAAGGACCTAAATCATCGTACCTAAAAAGAATTAAATTATCGTACTAAAGGTTATCGTACTCAGGGGTTAAGTCATCGTACTCAAAAGAATTAAATTATTGTACTCATATTAAATCACCAGTGCCAAAAAACACCCCCAAAAAATAATAAGAAAATCATTATTATTGTCGGCTATTGTACACTGGCAGCCACCCGCCTCCGATAACAGGTTAGTTACGGTAGGTATCCACCTTCCTCCTCCTCCTCCTCCTCCTCCATCTTCTTCCTTCATATCCTTCATCTTCTGTGTCTTCCTCCTCCTCCTCCTCCCTCCATATTCAGTCTTCTCCTCCTCCTCCTCCATCTTCTTCCCTTCATATCCTTCATCTTCTGTCTTCTCTCCTCCTCCTCCTCCATATTCTGTCTTCCTCCTCCTCCTCCATCCTCTTCCTTCATATCCTTCATCTTCTGTGCTTCTCCTCCTTCTCCTCCTCCTTCATATTCTGCCCTCCTCCTCCTCCTCCTCCATATTCTGTCTTCCTCCTCCTCCTCCTCCATCTTCTTCCTTCTCATATCCTTCATCTTCTGTGTCTTCCTCCTTCTCCTCCTCCTCCATATTCTGTCTTCCTCCCTCCTCCTCCATATTCTGCTCTCCTCCTCCTCCTCCTCCATCTTCTTCCTTCATATCCTTCATCTTCTGTGTCTTCCTCCTTTCTCCTCCTCCTCCATATTCTGTCTTCCTCCCTCCTCCATATTCTGTCTTCCTCCTTCCTCTCCTCCACTCTTCTTCCTTCATATCCTTCATTTCTGTGTCTTCTCCTTCCTCCTCCTCCATATTCTGTCTTCTCCTTCTCCTCCTCCTCCATCTTCTGTTTCTTCCTCCTCCTCCTCCATCTTCTGTGTCTTCTCCTCCTCCTCCTCCTCCATCTTCCTCCTCTCCATCTCCTCCATCATCTTCGCCTCTCCCTCCCTCCTCCCAGACACAACCTTACGACCACAAAAAAAACCTTTCTTGGTGGATTTATTTCCTCAACATTAACCAAACACAACCACAACTAGCCTGGTAATCTCTGTCGACATTAGAAAAAAAAGATATCCTGCCATTGGACAACAGGAAAGGACATTAAAAACAAGATATCCTGCCATTGGACAACAGGAAAGGGACATTAAAAACAAGATATCCTGCCATTGGACAACAGGAACGGTACAGAAATAGGTCGGTTGTGAAAGTATCCTGGTAAAAAAAATATGCTGCCGTTTATCATAACATACTAATATCATCACCATCATCATAGAAAATCATTCTACCTCAGCCGGGGAAACCTTAGTCTGGCGCGAGGGTAGGAATAATGGAGTTGCAGTCGGGGTGGGCCGGCCAGTCGGGGTGGGGCTGGGAGGCTGGGCTGGGGCCGGCTAGGCTGCTGGGGCCGGGCCGGGGCTGAGGAGGCCGGTTGGGGTGGCCGGCTGGGTGGGCGGGCCGGCTGGGGTGGGGTCGGTCAAGATGGGGTCGGTTGGGGTGGGGTCGGTCAGGTGGGGTCGTAATGGGGTGGCTGGGGGTGGCTGAAGGTCTGGGTCGGTTGGGGTAGGGTTGAGTTGAGTTGGGTCGGGCTGGGTGGGCGGCTGGGGTGGGGCTAACAGGTGGGGTCAGTGGGGTGAGGTTAAAGGTCAGGTCGGTTGGGGTCGGCTAGTGCTGGGTGAGCTGTCGGGTTCGAACCTGGGCTTCGAGATAGTGAATGGGAAAAGAGCCCCGGGGTGGGGCTCCTCACACACACACACACACACACACACACACACACACACACACACACACACACACACACACACACACACACACACACACTGGACATAAATGACCACATACATTGGTAGTTTAACAAAAGCCTTCATTAGAGAAAGATAAAGGAACAAACGGTAAACATACAGATTAATGTTCACAGCAGAGGTCACGTAGATCAGGAGCTGAGGTGTTGAACAGCAGCCACGTAGTGTAGTAACTCTCACAGATGGCGCTATGAGAAAGAGAGAGGAGAGAGAGAGAGAGAGAGAGAGAGAGAGAGGAGAGAGAGAGGGAGAGAGAGAGAGAGAGAGATATATATAGATAAAGGTTCTTGACGTCACAACACCGCTGCTCAAACAACCCCAAGGGAGGAGGAGGAGGAGGAAGGCGAGGAAGATGGAGGAGGAGGAATGAGGAAGAACATGGAGGAAGAGGAGGAAAGAGGAAGAAGATGGAGGAAGAGGAGGGAAGAGGAAGTGAAGGAAGGTGGAGGAGGAGAAGGCGACGAATGCTTGAACACTGAGTACAATGACTTAACCCACTGAGTACAATGACTTAACCCACTGAGTACAATGACTTAACCCACTGAGTACAATGACTTAACCCACTGAGTAACGACGACTTGCTACTATATTTGGCTTAGTCATTGCAACTACTCATCAACGATTAAGTGTGTTCCAGGATTGACTTGAAACAACATCGAATATATTGAAGTGTGTGTGAGTGTTTGACCAGAAGATTAACCCCTAGCTTACTTCCACCTAACACTAACCCAACCTAACACTCAACCCAACCTAACCTAACCTAACACACTAACCTAACCTAACCTAACCCAACTCTAACCTAACACTAACCTAACACTAACACTAACCTAACCTCCCCATGTAGCGTTAGGTGTTTAATCTTCAGGTGAAATAAGCTGGGACTAATTATCGTGAGAAATAAGCTGGGGACTAATTATCAGGTGAAATAAGCTGGGGACTAATTATCAGGTGAAATAAGCTGGGACAAATTATCAGGTGAAATAAGCTGGGACTAATTATCAGGTGAAATAAGCTGGGACTAATCTGTAGGTGGTTCGTTGACTTGTATACGAACATTTACACATGGTTTTGTATACATGCATGAGGTATGTGTGTGTGTGTGAACTTACGTACAGGCATAATCACAACACAACTATGACGTGTCGATGTTAAGGTCACACACATACACACAACCCCCCACACACACAGCCCCCACACAACACACACAGCCCCCCACACACAGCCCCCCACACACACACACACACACACACACAGCCCCCAACAAACACACCTCACTCTATGTCAACAATAAACATGGCACCTGGCACCACACCACGGCTGCCAACCTTTTATAACGCCTACCTACCATCTTGTTGCTGTCATATCTTAACCAGTTGCCAACACCCAAGTATACACCAGTAGTAGTAGAAGTAATAGTAGTACTGTAGGAGTAGTAGTAGTAGACGTAATAGTACCAGTAGTAGTAGTAGTATTAGACGTAATAGTACTGTAGTAGTAGTAGTAGTAGACGTAATAGTACTGTAGTAGTAGTAGACGTAATAGTACTGTAGTAGTAGTAGTAGTGCTAAGTAGCAATGCGTATAGATCTGCGGCTCAACCAACTCAACACAGCCAGAGATAGCTACTTATGTATTAGATATTTAATATTAAGGTAATAAAATGGTATAATGTGTGGCTACTGGGGAGGCTGGAGCAATAATGCACCGGAACGTAATATCGA
>NW_024743672.1:0-51999 GCF_018991925.1 Homarus americanus
TTCAGCTTTGGCAAGGCACCGCGTATGCGAAAACGCGTTAAGTGAAAGCGCGTTAAGGGTAATACTGTACATACATACACAGGACCCTCGTTTAACGAACTCAATCCGTTCCAGAAGGTCGTTCGTTAACCGAAACCATTGTTTCAATGGGTTTTGGTATTGGTTCCAGCTCACCGAAATTTCCTAAATTCAACAAAAATGGTAGAAAAGTCAACTTACTTTGAGGTATGTAGAAGGCTCCTGGATAATGATGATGATGATGGAATTAGAATGGTGGTGGAGGAGAAGGGAGAAGAGAAGGCATTGGGGTGGAAGAGAAGTCACCCCATGGCGCCAATTTCACCCATAAAATTTAGCTCTCTTGGTGTAATTCAAGATTATTTTCTTTAAATCAACACTGAACTGCATTATATATTGTCAATATGTAAAAATAAATTTCAATATGACCAATAATTTGCCTGAAACACAGAAAAAAGCGTTTAGTTGAAGAGAGTCTCAAGCAAGATGTTACCTCCAGGAAAACAGAGGGAGACTAACGCCTGTTTGCTGTGTTAAGAGGCTGGATGCCACAAGATTAAACTAGTCACTTTACCTTCAATTATGTTCAATAATTGTTAAAATGACTAAACAATTGAATATTAAACTTTAAAAATTATTGAATAGTATAATCTTCTTGATATTTACTAAAATAGTAAGGACCTTAAGCCCTAGAACCGATTAATGTATTGGCTGACTGATACTAAAGCTGGTTGCCCGTCAGTGCAAGCGAAAACATGTTGAGGTCCGGTTACAAGAAATTCATTAACCAATTTTTGTTCTTAACCAAATTGAAGATCTTATGGAAGGCAGTTCAGTAATCCCAAATTTCACATGCTACTGTAGTATATATATATATATATATATATATATATATATATATATATATATATATATATATATATATATATATATATATATATATATATATATATATATATATTATATATATATATTATATATATATATATATATATATATATATATATATATATATATATAATATATATATATATATATATATATATATATATATATATATATATATATATAATTATATATATATCATACATATACACAATATATATATACATATTAACACAACACACACACACACACAACACACACAAACACACACACACAACACACACACACACACACACACACACACACACACACACACACACACACACACACACACACACATATATAAATAAGCTTGTAAATATCTGGCTGAGATCAGGGCAAAACAACCCAACCACAGAGCTGAAGCACATATGGGGCCTGTTGAAGCTGAATCTAGTGAGCCAAATATCACTGTACACCTATATTACAAACGATAAAACTGCCTCATTCTTAGTATTGTTACAACAAATAGCCTACAAAACTTTTGACACATATGGTAACCCCCTCCCTCCCTCCCCTCCCTCCTATCCTCTTCCCCTTGCTTCCTCACGCAATGAATATACTGTACTCATTGTCTACAGTAAGTGCACAGTGACTTTTTGGTCGCCCTGTATAAAATGGAATTCTCAGTTCAAATAATTGTTGAATTCTTGTTAGACACCTATAAAAATCATGGGCCTGAGGCTTCAGCCTCGCCAGCCTCTTGGATAATCCTCCCCTGGCTGAGATACTGTAGGTTTTTGCAATGGCAGGTAAAATTAGCCTAGATTTTTTTTTCCTGCAAGCCTTGGAATTAGCCTACAACAAAGTATAATTGCCCTGTCAGCTTTGTCAGACACCTACTGCACTGAATATGGCAATTTCAACTAAATTTGGAAATCTCATCCTCTACACATCCAAAGCATCCACATCTATTGAGTGTGGATGAGAAATTTTTTGCTGTTGCTCTGGATGCAGATTTGACATACATCACTGGCACGAATATTAACCAATCACAAGTTACCCATGCCAGCAGACAACTCATAAAGTCACACGTGGTAAGAACAATGCAGGGACAATAGTTTAAAAGAAATGGCTGCTGAATTTCTCTGATGACATTTTTTTTTAATTAAAATATTGCCCAATAATAAAAGTAATAATAATAATACTGTAATAATAAAACTAATACAGTAATATCTCCAATAGCCGGAATTTAAATTTGCTCGGGAATTTTCCCCCAAATTCTCTCAATTCCGAGGTTGAAAATTACGAAAAAATCGGGAAAATCTCCCAATTTTTATTTCTGGTTCTTGGAGCAAATTCCAATTGTGAAATAATGCGCAATTACCGGAAAAAATCTAAGTAAATGGCGAGAACATCTTTTCAAAGTTTGCTGCTGGGTGCGTGGGTGGGAAGACCACTTGGGTAACGCTGCAATTTTTCTGCTCCGGGTGTATTTATAATTACTGTTCAAACAAATATTTTTAAGATGAACATACAATACTAATAAAGTAAATACAGCTCCTCGACTTACGACGGGGTTAGGGACCCAAATCCAGGTCGTAAGTCGAAAATGCGAAGATAATACATAGAAAATCTAAAATGGGTGTCTCTTTTTCTTCTCAGCACCACAAAACTCTCACTTTTAAGCATACCAGCCATTTTAAATGGAATTACAAGCGAAAATTTTGTCAGTACACAGCGCAATCACTAACGTCGGGACTCAAAAATACGTAATTTGAAAAAATTTTGGTACGACCGGGGTGGTCGTAAGTCGAGGAGTAGCGATAATACAGTAATAAATACTGTAAATGTAACTGCCAGGTGAGTTGATGACGCAAGCGGTGAGGTGACATGATAATACGCTTACCCTAAACAACTCGCCCATTAACAGCACTACTCCTCTCTTAACAAGCGAATGGGAATATACTGCAGTACAGCCGCACGGCACTCATCTGATTGGGGTGAATTAACTAAAGTTACCTCGCTTAACGGCCACTTAACGCTACAAGACATATCACGCCTTTGCCAAAGCTGAACTTTCACTTAACGCGGATTTTTCCACAGCAACGCGGTGAGTGTCCGGCTCGAGAGCTATTTTTAGATACGCACCACCCCCCACCCGCCACCCTGCCTGACTGCCTGTTTTAGCTCATAAAATTCATACAAATTACCCAGCCAGAATATAGTTTACATTGCTGGAATTCTTATAATTTGGTGATCATTTTGAATATAAACAACATATTTTTTGCATTAAACATACAATTTTTAGATAAAATGTTTAATCTGAGTAAGTATGTTATCTTTTGTCCAAAATATATGACATTTATATTCAAAATATTCGTGGTCTTACAAGGAATCCAGCAATGTCAATTATATTATCCTAACTTTAGTTTGAGGTATTATTTATTAAAATTTAGTGGTTATCCCACACATCTCCTTGGGACGGTTGGTGGGGGGTGGGGGGTGGGGGGGAGGGAGGGACCAACCGACTGACCATCTGTTACCCGGTGAAGAATTATTTTTTTTTAACTGAAGATATTTGTTTTAGCTCATAAAATTCATACAAATTACCCGGTCAGAATATAATTTACATTGCTGGAATTCTTATAATTTGGTGATCATTTTGAATATAAACAACATATTTTTTGCATTAAACATAAAATTTTTAGATAAAATGTTTAATCTGAGTAAGTATGTTATCTTTTGTCCAAAATATATGACATTTATATTCAAAATATTCCTGGTCTTACAAGGAATCCAGCAATGTCAATTATATTATCCTAACTTTAATCTGAGGTATTATTTATTACTAAATGTTAAAAACTCTTGAATGGAGGATTGGTGGGGGGTGGGGGGAGGGTTGGGACTGACCGCGCGGTTGGAAGAGGGGGGGAGGCAAGGTGGGGTACTTTGATTGACAGATAGTGTTGAAGAATATATTTTTTTTTTATTAACTGTAGATATTTGTTTTAGCTCATAAAATTCATACAAATTATCCGGCCAGAATATAATTTACATTGCTGGAATTCTTATAATTTGGTGATCATTTTGAATATACACAACATATTTTTTGCATTAAACATACAATTTTTAGATAAAATGTTTAATCTGAGTAAGTATGTTATCTTTTGTGAAAAATATATGACATTTATATTCAAAATATTCCTGGTCTTACAAGGAATCCAGCAATGTCAATTATATTTTCCTAACTTTAGTTTGAGGTTATCCCACACATCTCCTTGGGACGGTTGGTGAGGGGTGGTGGGGGGGGAGGGAGGGACCGACCGACCATCTGTTAGCTGGCTGTGTACTGTAGTGTGAGAGGGGGAGGGAGTTGAGTCCATTATTTGAATGGACATTAACTTGGCGACTGTATTTCTCTATTTCTCTTAAGTATTATTTGTGTGCATGTACCATCATAAAATTAAGATGTTATTTTTACTACAACATAGTTATTTGTCGTCAAAAAGTGGAGTTTGGGGGTCGGGCTGGGTTCTATTGGAATTAATCCCATATGTTCTGTTATTCACTTAACACGGTTTTCACTTAACGCGGGACCCTCTGGGTTCAATTGGATCAAGTAAGTGGGTACCACTATTTTTTTATAATTTTATATTAACTCCACACCAAATGAACCTAAATATTATGGGAATTATGGTGTGTTGCATCCTTTATTATAAAGGGATCACGGCCTGCTGAGAGC
The DNA here is from genome assembly GCF_018991925.1 of Homarus americanus. NCBI lineage: Eukaryota > Metazoa > Arthropoda > Malacostraca > Decapoda > Nephropidae > Homarus > Homarus americanus. Next base: position 4,628 of record NW_024743672.1, read on the forward strand.
AGGAGGTGACGAGTTGTCCACCCTTCCTCTCTCCCACCTTCACCAAGTCCTCTCCACTTCTACTCACTCAAACATAGTTTTATACAGTATCTTAATGTAATTCATATTCTATTCTTATAATTCATTCATCGGTAATTTGAGGAAACCTCTATCACCAGAAGGAGTTGTTCGATTTTATTCATTTTTTCACATATTATTAAAATTATATATCGTATTTTTTTCTATTATTTAATATCTGTACTGTATCCCTTCAACATTACGTTACTTATCATTATAAAATGGAGCGCGAAAGGTGAAAAGTGTGGTGGTGTGAGGGAGGAAGGGGTCCCTTGGAGGGAGAAACTGACCGTGTGGATCCTCACCCCTGTAAAGGGTCACCTTTCACCCAGTGCTTATCATCCACTCCTGACTCATTTTTCATTCATGATACAATATTGTTTTATTTGTTATTTATTAATTGGTTAAGATATGTTAGTGTAATAATCTGTGCTTATTAATCCCTGTACCCTTCATGTACAGTACAATACTGTACTTGAGGGCCTCAGAAGCAATCACCACTGCGAGGGAAATGGAGTTATTGGTACCAACATATTCTCTAAGTTGAGTTCTGTTTTGTGGAGCTTGGATTTGTGGCCTTGTGTTACTCTCACATGGTCGAAAATAGCACTAAAATACATTGGTTTGTGTACCTAAAAGGACCATGTTCAGCACAAATTCATCATACAAGGCTGCAAGTCTCACCACACCACCCCGTGTCCCTTTAACTCGCATAGCAGCCAATGACAGGCACGCGTCTCCCGCCACACCTCCCAACTGAGCCGATGATGCAGCGAGTAGACCTACTTTGGGCCAATGAGCGTGCATCTGGGGGATTATGTGCAAATCATCGTGTTTTTCACACTGCTAGCTGCCTCGCCTTGTTCCTCAGTCTTCTTGTTAACCGTGCAAGCACTTTGGATGGGCATGGGCTGCGATGCATGACACTCATACTCAAAATTTTTACTCCAATAATCTTCAAAATAAAACAAACCCTACCTTGATATCATTATTGGTTGTGGTGTAACAAACAAAAAACTCGTTTCTCACTTTTTAAAAGTGGCGCTTGAGGCCTTGTAATTCTATGGCCCTGACATATTTTTAAATGTATCAGTACTGAAATTAATAACAAAAAGTGGGGAACTCGGCAATGGCCAGTACTACCTGCCACCCCTCTCCTATGCAGAGGTCAGAGGAAAAGATTACCTTCTAATTCTGCTTTTCAATTAATTTTGATGTTAAAATACGAATTATATATCATTTTTTCTATAGGCTGATCATATGGGAATATAAAAATGAAAACCGTAAATAAAATCAAACTGATATATACAGCACCACCCATCCCAACCCTTTACAGAGGGGTGATGACTGGTCGATTAGAGATTGCATATGAATACAGTACAGTGTCATTTTATTGGTGTAATTCAAGATTATTTTCTTTAAATTAACACTCCACTGCACTATATATTGTCAATATGTAAAATAAATTTCAGAATGACCAATAATTGTACAGTACTGAAAAAACATAAAAATAGTTTATGTTCAAGAGAGCCACAAGCAAGATGTTACCTCCACTGACCAGAGATACAAACTGATGCCTTTGTGGGTGAGTCAAGTGGCTGATTGGTCCACCAAAAACTAGTTTTCTGTACTGCTTTATGTTAAATAAGTGTTAAAATTACGAATAATTTTAATATAAAACTTGGAAAATTATTGAATAGTACAACCTTTTTGATATTTACTCAAATGGGAATGAATTTATGCCCTAGAACCGATTACTATATTGGCAGACTAATATTCCAGCTGATGAGCAAGCGAAAACATGTTGACATGATCTCGTAAGAATTTCGTTAACCAAATTTTTGTTCATTAACTGAATTGAAGATTCTTATGGAAGGTAATTCGTTAACCGAGTGATCACTGTATTTAATACTATATATTATATTAGTTATGATAAAATATACACCATAAGAGGCTGATCATATAATAATGGACGCAGGTAAATAAAAACATTGGTGAGCTAGGCAAGGCCTTGTACCTATTAATTCATTAGGCCTGTATTAGACCCCTTTACTGTAGCCCCATTAAAGACAATACAGTACATTATATATATTTAATAATAAATAAGGTAATACCTGTATTTTAGTGGAGGTCTTAGTGTATGACAAAATTATGTGCGATTAACTGTAGCGCTTGGTGGCAACACACCAGCATGTGTTACCACTCCATCTCTCTTATCACCCACACCTTTCTGCTTTCTCACTCCATATTTTGAACTGTTATGCTGAAGGGATACAACGTTGTTCATTTATACTTAATTTTGTGGGTAGATACCAGTTGTTCAATGATGTGTGGCAGTGCTGCAGGTGCAGTTTTATCGAAGAGACTGACAGTCATCACCTCCTCATCACTTACCACAATCTCCCTCACCACTACCCCCATCATCACCACTGCCTCTATTATCACCACCTAAATCATAATTTCAGTGATATAGAGATGGATTAGTTTCAGTTAGAGCAGAGCCAGAGGTCTCTCTCACACTCACCCACCCACGCACTGAGTCTCAGTAACACCACGTCACCACACCATTCTACTACAACTGCTGCCACACACCCTCCAACACCACCCACACACACCCACAACACCACCCACACACACCTCCAACACCACCCCCACACACCTCCAACACCACCCACACACACCTCCACCACCACACACACCTCCAACCACCCACACACCCAACACCCCACACACACCTCCAACACACACACCCTCCAACACCCCACACACACCCCACACACCTCCAACACCACCCACACACACCCCAACACCACCCACACACCTCCCAACACCACCCACACACCTCCAACACCCACCCACACACACACCCTCCAACACCACCCACACACCCACCACCCACACACCCTCCAACACCACCCACACACACCCTCCAACACCACCCCACACACCTCCAACACACCCCCACACACCCTCCAACACCACCCCACACACCCAACACCACCCCACACACCTCCAACACCACCCACACACACACCCTCCAACACCACCACACACACCTCCACACCACACACACACACCCTCCAACACCAAACCAACACCACCCACACACCTCCAACACCACCCACACACACTCCCAACACCACCCACACATACCAACACCACCCACACACACCCTCCAACACCACCCACACACCCTCCAACACCACCCACACACACACCCAACACCACCCTCCAACACCCTCCACCACCCTCCAACACCACCCACACACACCCTCCAACACCCCCACACACACCCTCCAACACCACCCACACACACCTCCAACACCACCCACACACACCCTCCAACACCACCCACACACACCTCCAACACCACCCACACACACCTCCAACAACACCACCCACACACCTCCAACACCACCCAACACCACCCACACACCTCCAACACCACCCACACACCCTCCAACACCACCCACACACCTCCAACACCACCACCCACACACCCCTCCAACACCACACACACACCCTCCAACACCACCCACCACACCCTCCAACACCACCCACACAACCCTCCAACACCACCCACACACACCCCTCCAACACCACCCACACACACACCCTCCAACACCCCCCACACACACACCTCCAACACCCCCCACACACACCCTCCAACACCAACACACACCCTCCAACACCCACCACACCCACACACACCTCCAACACCACCCACACACACCCTCCAACACCACCCACACACACACCTCCAACACCACCCACACACCTCCACCACACCCACACACCTCCAACACCACCACACACCTCCAACACCACCCACACACCTCCAACACCACCCACACACCCCCTCCAACACCACCCACACACACCCTCCAACACCTCCAACACCACCCACACACACACCCTCCAACACCCCCACACACACACCCCTCCACACCCCCACACACACACCCTCCAACACCCCCCACACACCCTCCAACACCAACCACACACCTCCAACACCACCACACACCTCCAACACCCACCCACGACACCTCCAACACCACCACACACACCTCCAACACCCCACACACACACCCCCACCCACACCCCCACACACACCCCACTCCACACCTCCCCACCACACCTCCAACACCACCCAAGCACACCTCCAACACCACCCAACACACCCTCCAACACCACCCACACACCCCCTCCAACACCCACACACACCCTCCAACACCACCCCACACAACCCTCCAACACCACCCACACACACCCCAACACCACCCACACACACACACCCAACACACCCCACACACACACCCTCCAACACCCCCACACACACACCCTCCAACACCCCCAACCACCCACACACCTCCAACACCACCCACACACACACTCTTTCAACACCACCCACACACACCTCCAACACCACCCACACAGTCCCTCCAACTCCACGCACACACAGACCTTCCAACACCACCCATACACACACACACACCCTCCACCACCCACACACACACACACACCCCTCCAACACCACCCACACACACACACACCTCCAGCCACCACCCACACACACACACACCCTCCAACACCACCCACACACTCCCTCCAACACCACCCAGCCACACTCCAACACCACACCCACACACACCTCCAGCACCCACCCATAAGCACCCTTCCAACACCACCCACACACACACCCTCCAATACCCACCCACACACCTCCACCACCACCCACACTCCCTCCAACACCACCTACACTCCCACTTGGGCCACCCACACACTCCTCCAAAGGCCACCACCCACACTCTTTCCAACACCACCCACACACACACCCTCCAACACCACCTCACACACACCTCCAACACCCACCCACACACCACCCTCCACCCACCCCCACACACACACCCCCTGTCCATAAACCACCCTACCCATCACCCCCACCCACCCACACACACCTGACCCCACCATGCAAACCACCCTCCTCCACCCACCCCCACACAGCCCCACCATGCAAACCACCCTACATCACCCTCCACCCACCCCCACACTGACCCACCATGCAAAACCCCCTCCACCCTCCACCACCCACACACACAGCCCCACCATACATAAACCACCCTACTCACCCTCACCCACCACCCCCCACACTGGCCCCCACCATACATAAACCACCTACCTCACCCTCCACCCACCCCCCACACAGCCCCACCATGCATAAACCACCCTACCTCCACCCTCCACCCAACCCCACACACACCTCAGCCCCACCATGCATAAACCACCCCCACTCCACCCCTCCACCCACCCCCCACACACAACCCCACTGTACATAATACCCCTACCTCCACCCTCCACCCACCCCACACACACTCAACCCCCACCATGCATAAACCACCCTACCTCCACCTCACCCACCCCTACACAACCCCACCATGCATAAACCACCCCTACCTCCACCCTCCACCCACCCCACACACACACCCACCATGCATAAACCACCCTACCTCCACCCTCCACCCACCCCCACACACCCCACCCATCATACCAATCACCCCTACCTCCACCCTCCACCCACCCCCCACACACACACCCCCACCATACATAAACCACCCTATCCCACCCTCCACCCACCCCACACTCAGCCCCACCATGCATAAACCACCCCTGCCTCCCACCCTCCACCCACCCCACACACAACCCCACCATGCATAAACCACCCCTATCACCCTCCACCACCCACACACAACCCCACCATGCATAACCACCCTACCTCCACCTCCTTATCACCCACCCTACACACACAACCCCCACCATGCACTCACCCCTGCCTCCACCTCCCACCCCCCACAACCCCCACCATGCATAAACCACCCCAACCTCCACCCTCCACCCACCCCACACACTAGCCCACCATGCATAATACCCCTACCTCCACCCTCCCACCCACCCCCCCACACACCATCCCCCCTGCATGCAAACCACCCTACCTCCACACCACCCACCCCCCCACACTAGCCCCACCACACATAAACCACCTACCTCACCTCCACCCACCCCACACACTGCCCACCACCATGCATAAACCACCCCTGCCTCACCCATCACCCACCCCCCCACACACTCATCCCCACCATGCATAAACCACCCTACTATCACCGCCACCCACCCCCACACTGACCCCCACCATGCATAAACCACCCCTGCCCCACCGCCACCACCCCACACACACAGCCCCACCATGCATAAATCACCCCTACACTCCACCCTCCACCACCCTACACACAACCCCCTGCATGCATAATACCCCTGCCTCCACCCCCCACCCACCCCCACACACACACCCCCACCATGCCCAAACCACCCTACCTCTGCCACCCACCCCCACACTCATCCACCATGCATAACACCCTTATCACCACCACCCACACACAACCCACCATGCATAAACCACCCCTACCTCACCCTCACCCACCCCCACTCATCCCCCACCATGCATAAACTACCCTATCACCCCTCCACCCACCCCCACCCACACTCATCCACCATGCATAAACCACCCTGCCTCCACCCTCCACCACCCTACACTAACCATACATAAACCACCCCTACCTCACCCATACCCCACCCCCACACACTCGTCCCCATAGCCATAAAATACCCCTACCTCACCACTCACCCCCCCCACACACAGCCCACCATGCATAAATACCCTGCCTCACCCTCCACCCCCACACACTCATCCCCACCCATGCAAACCACCCTGCATCACCGCCACCCCCACACAGCCCCCACCATGCATAAACCACCCCTCACCGCCACCCACCCCACACACCTGACCCACCATGCATAAACCACCCTACTATCACTCACCCACACGCACTCATCCACCATACATAATTCCCTATCACCCATCACCCACCCTACACACACAACCCCCACCATATAAACCGCCCCTGCCTCCACCCTCCACCCACCTACACCTGACCCCACCATGCAAAATGCCCCCTACTTCCATCATTCACCCACCCCACAGCCCCCACCATGCATAAACCACCCTACATCACCCATCGCCCGCCCCCACACACACTCAGCCCCGTCGTACGCCGACCACCCACCTGCTCCCCCATCACCACGCCTGCACGCAATGACCCCACCATGCGCCGTCCTGCTCCGCCGCCGCTACTGTTTACCGTTCGTAAATACCCGCTCGCATCACCCACCCTGCGCACGCCCCCCACGTGCATGGAATCTTCTGACTCACTCACGCCCGCCCTCGCACGCACCGATACCAGCGTGAATGCGCCCTGCTATCACCCATCACCCCCCACGCGCATCGTCACCGTGCGTCAAATACGCCTGCATCACCCATCCGCCACCCCCACGCACCGTCGCACCATTGCATAAATGCCCCTGCCTTCCACCTGCTTCACCCCCCACGCACCTGACCACAATGCGCAGATACGCCCCTGCCTCACCGCCACCCCCGCGCTCGTCCCCACCGTTCATGGTACCCCCATCACCCGCCGCCACCCCCCACGCACGCAATTCCCACCGTTACGCAGAATACTTCTTCATCACGCGTTGACCCACACACTGACCCCCGCATGCGTAAACCGCCCCTGCCATCACCCATCACCCACCCCCCACGCTGTCATTCGTACGCAAACGCCCCAGCATCACCCATCACCCACCCCCCACGCTCGTCCCCACCATGCGCGTGAATACCCCTGCATCACCCTCCGCCGCCCTCTTGCCCGTCACCACCCCACGCTTCGTCACCGCATTATGGGCCTTCATCGCCATCCTGCCCCTCACGGCCCCCGCCGTGCGTGAATGCCCCTGCATCACTTTCACCCCCCACGCATTGTCTACCATGCATAAACCACCCCTATCACTCATGCCACCCCCCCCACACTGACCCCCACCATTCGCAAATACCCCTGCATCACCCGCCACCACCCCACTGACCACCCATGCATAAAATACCCCTATCACCTCCACCCACCCATCATCCCCCCACACCGTACGCAAACCACCCCTGCCCCATCACCCTCACCCACCCTCACCGCCCACCTATAAATACTTCCTCGCATCACCCGCCCGCACTGACCCACCATTCGCCATCCGCCCCTGCATCCAGTCTTGCCCCGCCCCCCGCACCTGCCCCCGCCATGCGCCAGAATACCCCTGCCTCCGTCATTACGCCCACGCACCACACACATCATCACCATGCATCAGCCCTCTCGCCATCGCCCACCCACGCACGCATCGATCACCGCCGTGCGTAAGTCGCCTCTATCCGCCCATCACGCCCGCCCTCTGCGCTCATCCCGCCGTGCATCAAATGCCCCTGCCATCGCCCGTCGCCCTTCCCCCGCACTGACCCCGCCGTGCGTAAATGCCCCTGTATCCGTCATCACCCGCACCACGCACGTTGCGCGAAATACCCCTGCATCACCCATCACCCGCCCCCCCACGCGACCCACCGTACGGATACCCCTGCATCACCCATCGCCCACCCCCACGCGCACTCATCCGTCGCCAAACCACCCCTGCATCACCCATCACCCACCCCCCACGCACGCTCGGCCCCCCGCCGTGCGCCATCGCCCCTGCCCATCACCCCCCCATCACCCGCCCACCACGCACTCCGCCCCGCCGTGCGCCAAATACGCCCCTGCATCACGCCATCACCGCCCCCCCCGCCCGCACCTGACCCCCTAACATCACCCGCTCACGCCCGCCCCACCCCCACGCACTCTTACCCCGTGCGTAATGCCCTGCTCACCCATCACCACTTTCACGCGTTTGCAATTGCATCGACCGCCCCTGCATCCGCCATCCGCCCACCCCCCACCGCATCGCCCCCGCCGTGCATCAATACCCCTCATCACGCCTCCCACCCCCCACGCACTCGTCCCCATCACCCCACGCCATCACCCCCCCACGCACGCTCGGCCCCCACCATGCGCAAACCGCCCTGCATCACCATCACCCACCCCACCGCATCAGCCCCGCCATGCGCAAACCGCCCCTGCTCACCATCACCCACCCCACACGCACAACCCCCCTGCATCACCCTCCACCGCCCCCACACGCACTCAGCCCCCGCCGCCAAATACCCCTGCCATCACCCTCACCCACCCCCCCACGCACACACCCTGACCCCCACCATGCATCAGTACCCCTGCCTCCACCTCACCCCCCACCGACCCCCTGCTCCATCGCCCACCCCCCACACTCGGCCCGCCATCGCCGATGCGCATCACCGCCCCACGCCCCCTGCGCATCCGCCATCACCCACCCCCCCCACGCATCGGCCCCCACCGTGCATGAATACCCCTGCATCACTATCCCCCCGCCGCACACTGACCCCCCTGCATCCGCCCTCCGCCGCCCACCCACGCACGTCGACCCCGCCATGCGCGTGGAATACCCCTGCATCACCCATCACACGCCCCGCCATGCATGACCGCCCCTGCATCGCATCTGTCAGCATGCCCTGATACCCCATCACCCCTACGCATCGCCGTGCATGAGCCCCTGCATCGCCTCCGCCCAGCCCCCGCACGCGCATCAAATCCCCCTGCATCGCCATCACCCGCTACGCGCATCATTACGCCATGCCGCCAGATAACCCCCTCATCTCCCGCCCGCCCCCCCCACTCACGCCCGATCGCGCGTGCCCTTCATCACCATCACCCCACCCCCACACATAACCCCCTACTCACCCACCCCCCACGCTCGGCCCACCGTCGCAAACCAACCTCCACCATGCGCAAACCACACCTTTATCACCTCTCCACCCCACACACTGGACCGCCGTGCAAATACCCTTTCATCACCCTCCACCCACCCGCACGCTGAGCCCGCATGCATGTAGCCGCCTATCACCATCACCCGCCCCGCAGGCAATACCATCACTTATCTTGCCCAACCCACGCGCATCGAATCATCCGCCGATATGCCCCTATCGCGCCATCCCCACGCACGCAGCCGTGCATCAAATCACCCATCACGCCCTGCACGCATCTTCCTTTGGACCCCCCTGCATCCGTCATCCGCCCTTTACGCACGCTAGACAACCGCGTGCGTCGTGCGCGCCCTGCCCGTCGTCATCCTTGCCCACCCCACACGCTCATTCCCGCCGTGCATGAATACCCTCTTATCACCACCCCCACGCACACTGACCCTGGCGACCGCAAACCACCCTGTGCATTCGCCTCACCCGCTTACACACTGATACCCCCGCCATGCGCCAATACCGCCATGTGCCTTGCCCCTCTTTCGCCACCTCCGCACGCGCCCCCCCCCTGCATCACGCACGCTCACCCGCCCCCCCACCTGACCCGCCACATGAGACCCCCTGCGGTAGCATCACCCACCTCTTTGCCAGCCCCCTGCTATCACCATCAGCCGCACCACGGCCCCGCCGTGCGCAGGTACCCCTGTCGCATCACCACCCCCACGCACTATTGCGCCATTGCGCCGATAGCCCTCTCATCGTCATCACCCGCCCCCCGCGCGCGCATCATTACCGTAGGTTAATGCGCCCCATGCATCAGCCGCCTTCAACACACTGTTACACCGTGTGGAATACCCCTGCATCACCATCCCACCCACCCCACGCACCTTTCACCGTTACGTTTTCCTTCCGTGACTCCACGCATCCCACTCCACCAACGCACCGTCATGAAACCACCCCTGCCCATCCACTGCCTTGCTGCTACACACTGGCCCACCATGCGTCATGCCCCCTGCACTCCGTCATCGACCCACCCCACACACAGCCCCCCACCATGCATAAAATTTTTTTTGTCCTGGGCTTCCCTTTCCTCCATCACTCCACCCACCACACCAACACTCCCCTGCATGCATAAACCGTTTATCCACCTAAAATGCGTGGCCTTTAAGTTAAATACCACCATTCTTCTGTTATAATCTGCCTCACCTCATAAGCAAAGTCAAAACAAATCAAATGGTATCATTTTAACCTTATCAAACCTAAGCATTATTTCAACCCCTACGTCTTATCTCCCAATCATTTCTTTCTCCTTTGTTATCTCTAAATCAGTATTTGTTAATCCTTTATCATGCCTCTCCTTCCCTTAAGCTTACCTTCACCTCACCTCAGGCTTTGTTAATGTCATACAATGTGTGTGTGTGTGTGTGTGTGTGTGTGTGTGTGTGTGTGTATGTCTATATTATGCAATGTATGTTAAGCTTCTGTTCTTACCTCTTCCTTCTTTATTCATTTTCATCCCCCCACGCTTCATGCCTCACCCCTCCTGCCTTTGTTCTGCCCTCCTGCATTTTAATCACCCTCACCAGCTCACCTCACCACCTTTGGCTCACCTCCTGCAGGCTCCTCTGCCTTTGGCTCACCTCCCACCTGTTGGCTCACCTCACCCTCCTTCCTTCCTTTCACCTTCACCTTTAGCTCACCTCACCCACCTTGGCCTCACCTCCCACCTTCACCTTCACCTCCCTACCTTTCACCCCTCACCTCCCACCTTTGTCCTCCTCATCCCTCCCCTCCCACCTTTGTCCTTTGTCCTCACCACCTTTGGCTTCCTCACTGCTTGTTGGCTCCTCCTGCAATTGTGCTCCTCCCCACCACCTTTGGCTCACTCCACCACCTTTATTTCCTCCCACCACCTTTGTGGCCTCCCACTCCCACCACCTTTGGCACTCACCCCTCACTACCATTGGCTCACTCCTACCTTTTAGCTCACCTCTACCTTTGCTCACCTCCTACCTTTAGCTCCCTCCCACCTTTGCTCCTCCACCTTTGGCCTCCTCTCCTACCTTTCACCTCACTCCCACCTTTGCTCACCTCCCTTTGTCACCTCACTGTTTCATCATCTTGACATCGTCCTCCACTGCAGGTTAATCACCTCACCCACCTTTGGCTCGTCCCCTCACTACCAGCTGGCTCACCCCTCCTGCAACACAGCCTCCTCCCTCCACCTTTGCTCCTCCCCACCACCTCCACCTTTGTGCTCACCTCACTACCTTTGGCCTCACCTTTGCTCCTCCCACCACCTTTGCTCACCTTTGCTCATCCCTCACCTCCCACCTTTGCTCACCTCACCACCTCCCTTTGCTCCCTCACCACCTTTGCTCACCTCCTCACCCTCACCTTTGTCCCACCTGCATCACCCTCCTGCACCTTTGCTCACTCCTGCAGCTTTGGCTCACCTCGCCACCTTTGGCTCACTCCTACCTTTGGCTCACCTCACCTTTGGCCTCTGCCTCACTACCTTTGCTTACCTCACCACCTTTGCTCACCTCACTACCATTAGCACTCACCTCCACCACCTTTAGCCTCACTCCCACCTTTCACCTCCCACCTTTGCTTTCCTCTCCCTTTGCCTCACCTCCCACCTTCTCCCTTTGCTTTCATCTTCCCTCACCTTTGCTCCTCTCACTCCACCTTTGCTCCTTTGGCTCACCTCTGTCATCTCACCCCTCCTGCATTGTCACCTCTCCAGCCTCACTCCTGCAGCTTTGGCCTCTGCCCTCCTGCCTTTCATCCACCTTTGGCTCACCCCTCCCACCACCTTTGCTCCTCCTTTGTTTCACCTCACCTTTGTTTCCTCTACCTTTGCTTTCCTCCTACCTTTGCTCACTCCCACCTTTGGCACTCACCCCTCACCCACCTTTGCTCACTCACCACCTTTGCTGCTCCTCCTACCTTTGCTCTCACCTACCTTTGCTCTCCCCTCACCCTCTCGTCCCCTGTGTTTTTGAGCTCTTCCCTCACTACTTGTGCTCACCCTCACCATATTTGTGCTCCCCCTCCTGCAGCTTTGGCTCACCCCTCCTACTTTGGCTCACCTCCTACCTTTGGTTCCTCCTCTTTGTGCTCTCCCCTCCTACCTTTGCTCTTCACCTCACCTGTCCTCCCTTTGCTTCCCTCACCACCTTTGTCCTCCTACCTTTGGCCTCCCTCTACCTTTGCTTTCCTCCTGCCTTTCACCTCTCCTCTACCTTTCATCCCCTCACCTTTGCTCCTCCCACCTTTGCTCACTCACCTTTGGCCTCCTCCTTTGCTCCTCATCACCCATGTCCTCTCACCATGTTGGCTCACCCCTCACCAGCTTTGGCTCACCCCTCCTACCTTTGTTTTCACCTCACCTGCTACACCTCACCTCCTACCTTTGGCCTCACCCCTCCTACCTTTGGCCTCCTCTACCTTTCCTCTACCTTTGCTCACCTCCCCTGCATCCCTCCTCCTTGGCTCACCTCCTACCTTTGTTCCTCCCACCTTTGCTCACCTCCCACCTTTGTCCTCCACCTTTGCTTTCACCTCCTCCCCCTCACTCCTACCTTTGTCCCCTCTGCCTTTGTTGCCCCTCTTTTCCTCCTTCCTTGTTTTGGCTCACCCCTCCCTGCTTTGGCTCACTCCTCAGCTGACCCCTCTGCCTTGCTCCTCCCACCTTTGCGCCTCACCACCTCCTCCCACGCCTTTTGTTTTCACCTCACTGCCTTTGGCTCACCCTCCCACCTTTGGCTCACTCCACCACCTTTGGCTCTCCTACCTTTGGCCTCACCCCTCCTACCTTTGGCTTTCCTCCCCCACCTTTGGCCTCCTCCCTACCTTTGGCTCACCCCTCATCCTCCCACCTTTGCTCACCCCTCACCACCTTTGCTTTCACTCCTACCTTTGCTTCCACCTTTGGTCACCCCTCTCACTCCTACCTTTGCCTCCTCCCTGCCTCACCCTTCCCCACCTTTGCTCACCCCTCACCACCTTTGCTTTCACCTCACCTTGCTCCTCCCCACCACCTTTGGCCTCACCCCTCACCACCTTTGCTTTGGCCTCACTCCATGCTCCTCTTGCACTCTGCCCTCCTGCTTATTTGGCCTCACCCCTCCTGCACCTTTGTCCTCCTCCACCACCTTTGGCTTCACCCTCCACCACCTTTGTCACCCTCCTACATTTGCTCACCTCTGCTCCTCCCACCTTTGCTTTCTTTACCTCCTACCTTTGCTCACCTCCTACCTTTGCTCACCTCATCCCTTTGTCACCTCTCACCTCACCTCATCCTCCCTTTGTCCTCCTACCTTTGCTTTCACCCCTCACCTCACCCTCTGTGTCGTCCTCTCACTCCACCTTTGACCTCACCTCAGCACCTTTGTCTTCCTCCTTGGCTCACCCTCTGCAACTTGGCCTCCTCCCACCTTTGGCCTCGTCCCTCACCACCTTTGGCTCATCCCCTCACTACCTTTGCTTTCCTCTGCTTTCATCCCTCCTTACCTTTGGCCTCATCCTCATCCCCTCACTACCTTTGCCTCACTGCTCATCTCACCTTTCACCTCACCTTTGCTTTTCACCTCACCACCTTTGCTCCCTCCCACCTTTGTCCTCACTCCTTTGTCACCTCTCACCTGGCCCCCATCGTCCTCCTCCTTTGGCTCACCTCGCCTTTGGCCTCCTCCTGCTACTTTGGCTCACTCCACCACCTTTGGCTTTCATCCTCACCACCTTTGGCTCATCCCTCCCACCACCTTTGGCCTCACTCCTACCTTTGCTTTCCTCCCACCTTTGCTCGTCCTCCTCTACCTTTGTCATCCCTTTGTCCTCACTACCTTTGTCCTCCTTTACCTTTGTCCTCCCACCTTTGGCCTCACCTCACCTTTGCTCACCTCATCACCTCCTGTCCTCCTGCACCTTTGTTTCACCCCTCTACCTTTGGCTCACCCTCACTACATTAGCTCACCCCTCACCACCTTTGCTCACTCTGCTTACCTCTACCTTCCCCTCCCACCTTTGCTTTCACCCCTCACCCACCTTTGTCTCCCTCACCTTTGCTTTCACCTCACCTTTGCTTTCACCTCTCTACCTTTCACCTCACCTTTGCTCATCCCCTCTTCTCCACCTTTGCTCCTCTGCTCCCTCACCACCTTTGCTCACCCCTCACCTTTGTCATCCCTCACCACCTTTGTGCTCCCCTCCCTACCTTTGCTCACCCTCACCTTTGCTCGTCCTCTTACCTTTGGTCACCTCACCATTTCCTCACCGCAGCTCCACCACCTTTGGCTCCCTCCCTCATTTGGCCTCCTCCCCACCTTTGCTCACCCCTCACCATTGGCTCATCCCCTCACCTTCCTCTTGGCTCATCCTCACCACCTTTGGCCTCACCTCACTACCTTTGTGCTCATCCTCACCACCTTGTCACCCCTCTCACCTCCCCTCCTTTGCTCACTCCTCACCTTTCATCCTCACCACTTTCCCTCCCACCACCTTTGCTCACCTCACCACTCGTCCTCTGTCCCATCTTGACCTCACCGCATTTGGCTCCTCTCACGTCATCATCCTCACCACCTTGGCTCATCCTCACCACCTTTGCTTCTCCACCTTTGCTCACTCCACCTTTGCTCCTCCTCACCACCTTTGCTCCTCACCTTTGCTTTCACCTCCCACCTTTGCTCCTCCCCCTTTCACTCACCTCACCTTTGTCCTTTGTCACCTCACTACCTTTGTCCCTTCCCACCTTTTTCTCCTCCACTTCAGTATCCTCCTGCAGCTTTGTTTGCTCACCCCTCCTTCCTTTGGCTCACCTCACCAGCTTTGTCCACTCCACCTTATTTTGTTTTCACCCCTCCTCCTTTGCTCCTCCTACCTTTGTGCTCACCCTCACCACCTTTGGGCTCATCCTCCTACCTTTGTCCTCCTCTCCTCCTACCTTTGCTCTCCTCCTGCCTTTCATCCCTCTACCTTTCCTCTCCTCCCACCTTTGCCTCACCCTCACCTTTGCTCCTCCCACCTTGCTCACCTCCCTACTCCTTTGCTTTCACACCTCTACCTTTGGCTCACCCTCTCCTCCTGCATGCTCACCCTCCTTTGGCTCTGTCTATTGTTTCCTCCTGCATTTTGTGCTCCTTTGGCTCCTCCTACCTTTTGGCTCACCTCACCACCTTTGTTCCTGCCTTTGGTCACCCTCCCACCACCTTTGGCCTCACCCTCCTACCTTTGCTCTACCTTTCCTCACCACCTTTGGCCTCACCTCCCTTACCTTGCTCACCTCTACCTCACCACCTTTGCTCACCTCACCACCTTTGCTCACCTCCCTCTGTCTCCTCCTTTGCTCCTCTCCCTCGCCTCCCTCCACCTTTGTTTTCACCCTCTACCTTGTTTTCGTCCACCTCACCTTTGCTCATCTCTTTACCTTTGGCTCCTCCCTACCTTTGGCTCATTCCTCCCACCACCTTTGCTTCACCCCTCACCACCTTTGGCCTCCTCCACCTTTCATCCCTCTACCTTTGCCTCATCCCTCACCTTTGGCACTCACCCCTCACCACCTTTGGCTCATCCCTCACTACCTTTGCACTCACTCCTACCTTTGCCTCATCCCTCACCACCTTGGCACTCATCCCTCACTACCTTTGGCACTCATCCCTCACCACCTTTGGCACTCACCCCCTCTGCTGCACTCACCACCTTTGGCCTCATCCCTCCACTACCTTTGGCCTCACCCCTCCACCACCTTTGGCACTCACTCCTCCACCTTTGGCACTCACCCTCACCACCTTTGGCACTCACCCCTCACCACCTTTGGCACTCATCCCTCACTACCTTTGCACTCACCCCTCACCACCTTTGGCCTCACTCCCTCCACTTTGGCACTCACCCCTCCACCTTTGCCTCACTCCACCACCTTTGGCACTCACCTCACCACCTTTGGCACTCATCCCTCTCCCTACCTTTGGCACTCACCCCTCCACCACCTTTGGCACTCACCCCTCACCACCTTTGGCACTCATCCCTCACTACCTTTGGCACTCATCCCTCACCACCTTTGGCACTCACTCCTCCACCTTTGGCACTCATCCCTCACCACCTTTGGCACTCATCCCTCACTACCTTTGGCACTCACCCCTCACCACCTTTGGCTCACCTCCCACCTTTGGCACTCACCCCACCACCTTGGCACTCATCCCCTCACCACCTTTGGCCTCACCCCTCCCACCTTTGGCACTCACCTCTCACCGCCTCACTCCCTACCTTTGGCACTCATCCTCACCACCGGCACTCCTCACACCTTTGGCACTCACCCTCACCACCTTTGGCACTCCTCCCCTTGGCCTCACCTACCTTTGGCACTCACTCCACCACCTTGGCACTCATCCCTCACCACCTTTGGCACTCACCCCTCACCACCTTTGGCACTCACCTTCCACCTTTGGCACTCACTCCACCACTCTTGGCACTCACCCTCCTCCTTGGCCTCATCCTTCTACCTTTGGCCTCACCTCCACCTTTGGCACTCACTCCACCACCTTTGGCACTCATCCCTCACCACCTTTGCTTTCATCCCTCACTACCGTCACTCATCCCTCCCACCTTTGCCTCCTCCCACCTTTGGCACTCCTCCTGCCTTTGGCACTCATCCCTCCACCACCTTTGGCACTCACCCCTCCCACCTTTGGCACTCATCCTCCCACCTTTGGCACTCACCTCCCACCTTTGGCCTCATCCCTCACCACCTTTGGCACTCACCTCTCTACCTTTGGCACTCACCTCCACACCTTTGGCACTCACCTCCCACCTTTGGCATCATCCCTCACCACCTTTGGCACTCACCCCTCACCACCTTTGGCACTCACCTCCCACCTTTGGCTCACCTCCCACCTTTGGCACTCCTCCACCACCTTTGGCACTCATCCCTCACTACCTTTGGCACTCATCCTCCACCACCTTTGGCACTCACCTCCCACCTTTGGCACTCACTCCCACCTCTGGCATCCCTCACCACCTTTGGCACTCACCCCTCACCACCTTGGCACTCACCCCTCACCACCTTTGGCACTCATCCCTCACTACCTTTGGCACTCACCCCTCACCACCTTTGGCACTCCTCCCCACCTTTGGCACTCACCCCTCACCACCTTTGGCACTCACCTCACCACCTTTGGCACTCACCCCTCCCACCACCTTTGGCACTCACTCCACCACCTTTGGCACTCACCCCTCACTACCTTTGGCACTCACCCTCACCCTGGCACTCACCCCTCACCACCTTTGCTCATCCTCACTACCTTTGGCACTCACCCTCACCACCTTTGGCACTCCTCCCACCACCTTTGGCACTCACCCCACCACCTTTGGCTCATCCTCACTACTTTGGCCTCACCTCCCCACCTTTTGGCACTCACTCCTCCACCTTTGGCACTCACCCTCACTACCTTTGGCACTCATCCCTCACTACCTTTGGCCTCACCCCTCACCACCCTGGCCTCCCCACCACCTTTGGCACTCACCCCTCACCACCTTTGGCACTCCTCCACCCCTGCCTCCTCCTCACCACCTTTGGCACTCACCCTCACCACCTTTGGCACTCACCTCCCACCACCTTTGGCCTCACCCCTCACTACCTTTGGCCTCACCCTCACCACCTTTGGCACTCCTCCACCACCTTTGGCACTCACCTCACCACCTTTGGCACTCACCCCTCACCACCTTGGCACTCACCCCTCACCACCTTTGCATCACCTCACCACCTTTGGCACTCACCCCTCACCACCTTTGGCACTCCTCCCCACCTTTGGCACTCACCCCTCACCACCTTTGGCACTCACCCCTCACCACCTTGCTCACCCCTCACCACCTTTGGCACTCATCCCTCACTACCTTTGGCACTCACCTCCCCACCTTTGGCATTCCTCCACCTGGCACTCACCCTCCACCACCTTGGCACTCACCCCTCACCACCTTTGCTCATCCCTCACCTCTTTGGCACTCACCTCACCACCTTTGGCACTCCTCCACCACTTTGGCCTCACCCTCACCACCTTTGGCACTCACCCCTCACCACCTTTGGCACTCACTCCACCACCTTTGGCACTCATCCCTCACTCCTTTGGCTCACCCCTCACCACCTTTGGCACTCACCTCACCACCTTTGGCACTCACCCTCACCACCTTGGCTCACCCTCACCACCTTTGGCACTCATCCCTCACTACCTTTGGCACTCACCCCTCACCACCCTTGGCACTCCTCCACCACCTTGGCACTCACCCCTCACCACCTTTGGCCTCATCCCTCTCACCACCTTTGGCACTCACTCCACCACCTTTGGCACTCACCTCACCATTGCTCCCACCCCTCCCACCTTTGGCACTCCTCCACCACCTTTGGCACTCACCCCTCACTACCTTGGCACTCACCCCTCACCACCTTGCACTCCTCCACCACCTTTGCTCATCCTCACCACCTTTGGCACTCACCCCTCCACCACCTTTGGCACTCACCCCTCACCACCTTTGGCACTCACCTCCACCACCTTTGGCACTCACCCCTCACCACCTTTGGCACTCATCCCTCACCACCTTTGGCACTCACCCTCACCACCTTTGGCACTCACTCCTACACCTGGCACTCACCCTCACCACCTTTGGACTCACCCTCCACCTTTGGCACTCCTCCACCACCTTTGGCACTCATCCCACCTACCTTTGGCACTCTCCCACCACCACCCTCACCACCTTTGGCACTCACCCCTCACCACCTTTGGCACTCACCCCTCACCACCTTGGCACTCACCCTCACCTTTGGCACTCCTCCTACTGGCACTCCTCCACCACCTTTGGCACTCACCCCTCACCCCTACCTTTGCTCACCCTCACCACCTTTGGCACTCACCTCCCACCTTTGGCCTCCACCTCCCACCTTTGGCACTCACCTCCCACCTTGGCACTCACTCCACCACCTTGGCACTCACCTCCACCACCTTGGCCTCACCTCACACCTTTGGCACTCACCCCTCACCACCTTTGCTCACCTCCCACCTTGGCTCACTCCACCACCTTTGGCACTCACCTCCACCTTTGGCACTCACTCCCCACCTTGCACTCACCTCCCACCTTTGGCACTCACTCCACCACCTGGCACTCACCTCCCACCTTTGGCACTCATCCTCACCACCTTGGCACTCACCCTTCACTACCATTGGCACTCACCTACGGGAGGGAGAGGTTGGAGGGGGAGTGGGAAAAGGAAGGAGAGAGGGAGGGAGGGAAGGAGTGGATCCGGCGACTGAGAGGAGGGAAGGAGTGTCCGCAGAGACATATTTGTTATTATTAATATTATTATTATTAATATTATTATTATTATTCTCTAAACAGACCATCCGAACATCACCTAACCTAACCTAACCTAATGACCCTTAGTTTATTACCGTTTAACATCAGCCTATTGGGTTCCTATCAACTCAGAAATGAATAGTCTTGGCGTCGTGTTCGTGGTATTTTTTTAACGTTATCCACTTTATCTTTATTCAAGTCTTCGATACTAAACATCCATAGTTTAGAAATAGTTAGTGTGGTAGTTAGATGGGTGTGGTAGTTAGGCAAAGTAAGAGTTATTATACTTTAACAAAACTACCGTAGTTAAGACAGGTCGTAGTAACCACAAGAAGAGTTATGATTGGTCAAATTATATAAATAAGATAAGCTTAGACTACCATAAGATAAGCTTAGACTACCATAGCTGGAAATAGTCATGGTTAGGTAAGATTTCTCATAGTGACATGAATGGTAGGGACATATTTATAAACTAATATACACTGGAATCGTCATGGTATCAGAGAGAGAGTGTGTTGCAAGCATTGTGAGTCTTTGTTGCATAAGTAATGATCAGTGAGGTTGTCGGCAACTTATCGTAACTGTATTTTTCTATCTCTCGTCTTCCTGTATGCCATTTTGCGTGCATGATACCTCGTTGTCGAATCACGCACACACACACACACACACCAATAATGTTCAATAAGATATGAGAAGAGGTGATAAAGAAGAAGAAATAGCAACAGAATGGTAATGAAGATCGATGATAAGCGAAACAGACAAACAAACAGATAAACAGATAGAGGAAACGAACAAGAGAGAGAGAGAGAGAGAGAGAGAGAGAGAGAGAGAGAGAGAGAGAGAGAGAGAGAGAAATGGTCAGTGGTAATCCAGTATAACCAGTAACTACATCATCTATAAACAGCAACAACAACTACGATAACTACGGATCGTATTGCTGCTGGGTAGTGCTTTGGGGAGTTTCACCTCAGATACTCAAGCTAAACTTCAGCCTCCGAAAACAAGAATACTCTCAATAGAGGGTAAACTTTCTTGGTCTCTTTGCCGTCCCCTTCACTCTTCTGAATCTTTTCAAGTCAAGTGCTTTTATTTCTCCGCCAGTGAAGACGAGAAACATTTCAGTTAAACAGCATGTGACTTGAGACTGGCTGGAGTCATTGAGCACAGTGATCTTTTGTGACCACTAATGAATTTCAAACTATAATTTTGAATTCGGGTCTTTGGTGAGGAGTCGGTGGGATACCTGAGCCCGACTACACAACAGCTTTAAGGAGACTCGATATAATCAGCACACTGACCGAACATTTTAACATAATATTTTGTTTCTCTAAATTAATAGTTAAATTGTGCAGAAGTAACATAGTCAAATAAGAAGTTGACTTTTAGTGATATTTAATTTGAGGCTTAATGTTGCAAATTGTTACACATGATTTACTTAGACAAATATAGAATGACTTCCTTCTTATACTAACTGGATGATTAAGAATGTATTGATCTCAGGAATAAACAAGGAGGAAAGGTAAGTAAAGATCGAGAAAGCAGAGAGGTGATGATACAAAGAGCAGAGTCAGTTTGGAAGAGTGCCACCATTATCAGGAAGACGTGGCACTGTTATCAGGGTACAGTGTCATAATTAATGGAAGTCTAAAAAACAGAAACGACTTCTATGTTTTTTTTAGATAGTTTTCTTTCTTACTTTTGTTTTGTTTATTGGTGGTTCAAGACCAGCCAACAACAACAACAACAACAATAACAACAACAACAACAACAGCAACCATCAATAATAACGGCAACAACAACAGCAACAACAACAGCAACAGCAACAACAACAACAACAACAACAACAACAACACCAGCAGCCATCAATAATAGCAACAACAACAACAACAACAACAACAAACATCAATAATAATAATAATAATAATAATAATAATAATAATAATAATAATAATAATAACCCCACATACACCATGAGTTCTCAGTCAGTGTGCCGTGAGAGGAGACTTTTAGAAGACGTAAACAGACTCGGACGGGGAAAATAAAAGGGTATTAGGAGTACAAGTGTTTATCTTCCAACGTACAAACAGCTTACGACCAAACCGTGTGGCGACGCCCGTCCTAAATGTTGCCTCACCGTACCCCGGGAATTTATCTTGTGGTAATTGAACACCGCTATTACATACAACTTGCAGTGTTAAAATGTTTTCCCGTAATACCCTGTCTGATACTCGTATACATATTTTAAGAGGGGAATATTTCGTTATATTTTGTTTTATTTTTCGTATGGCAGTTAACGTTGGTGTGAAATATTACTTCAGTACTGATATTTCTGGCTACGAAGCTTATCTTTTTTTTCTGCAATATTATTTTTAATATTCGTATATATATATATATATATATATATATATATATATATATATATATATATATATATATATATATATATATATATATATATATATATATATATATATATATATATATATATATATATTTTTTTTTAGATTGGGAATATTTCGTTTTTTCTGTGATGGTCCGTCAGTGAAGTAATACTGATAATCCTTGCTATGAACTGTGTTGTGTGTATTCTCCTGTAATATTCTCTCTCTACTCTTTATTGTAATATCGACACATAAATTAACAAACTATAACCCACTTAAGAACGACATTCTCCGGTATATTACTAAATTACTTTAACTTTGTGCATTAACTAACATCTGTTTGCGCTAACTTATTAACCAACTAACATATATATACACTAACTATGTATAATAACTAACACAACTCTATGCTAACTTTATTCATAATTAACATCAATGTAACGTTTATCCAGGCCGTCCCTTCCCTTGTACGTTATTATATTCTAACATTACTTCAGTGTTCAGGGACGCTGGCCGAACATCCTCTTAATATCGGGAGATGTATAGTGAGACACCGAGGGAGTCTTCATCCTGGGCTGAAGTGGAGGAGAGAGAGAGAGACCAAATGCTTCTTGCGTCATCCTCTCTTTATTCTTCCTTCATTTTCTGTGACCTACACCATTTTCTTCGACCCAGGGTGACCCTACACGACACACACACACACACACACACACACACACACACACACACACACACTCACACAATTTACCTATTACATCAAAGGAAATTTTAAAAGATGAACTGAACAATAATTGCCATCCATGTCAGGTATTTAACAAAAGTAATATATGTTTAAATTGAAGAGAAGAAGAAGTGAAAAACATGATAAATTAAGTAGGAAGTGCATGAAAATAGTAGCAAAACGAATTTATAAACAGAGAGAGAATGATAAGCACGTGAAGCGCCCAGTGCAACAAATTAAAAAAACTAGAAAAAACAAGTTGGGGTTGTTGGCAGTTATCAATTTGTCTACACAAAGAGAGAGGAGAAAAGTGTAGAAGAACAATAAGAAAACAGTGAATAAGTAAGATAACCAGAAAATAGAGGTGACGGATTATCCAAGCGTAAAAATGCATACATAATAGAACAGGAGAATCAAAACAAAGAAGAATTGACAAGGATAGTGCACAAATAGCAAATACAAAATCAAAATAAAAGAAACAGTAGAGAATATAATAAATAAAAGAAGGGGCATAAAATACGTATATATAATAAACAAAGAACTGTAATAAAGAAGAACTAGCAAGAGTGCAGAAGAAGTGAAGGCTAAAATCGACTGTAAATAGAAAATAGAATAAAACTAATAATGAAACAGAGATAGATAATCAAATTGAACAAAATCACAATAATAAGCATGAAAAAACAAGAGATAAACTAAAGAGAGAGACGAACAGAACACAGAAGAACAATAACAAAAAGCTTAACATAGGAATTTATAAATTAGTTTAATAATAACCACCAAACAGATATATACTCAGCACTGAATGTTAAATGAATACCATTACCCAGTATTACTATTAGTATTACCATCCATCATTATTATTGTTGCTATCAGCATCAGTAGGTAGGAGGGCAAGGTGAGCGAATCATACCGCCCCTCGGCTATGAATTACGCCTCACCAAACACACCGCCCACCAACGTGCCCTACAAATACACGGACATTAATCCAATAATTTATGCCATAATAATAATAATCCGGTAAAAATCCAAAGACAAATAATAATGATTCGTTTAAGATCAGAACAATGGTTAGTCTAGGATGGTGGCGTTAAGCAGAGTCAAGATAATTTGGTGTTTAAATGTTTAGTATTAGGAATAAATGTTTAGTATTATTAGTTTAAATGTTTAGGAGTACGAATCTAAGGATGTAAAATAACTTTGCTGTTTGAAATCTTACAGAACATTGGAGATGGGAGAGAGAGAGATGGGGGCAGGAGGAAAGACAGAGAGAGAGAGAGAAAGATGGAACAGAGAGAGAGATGGGGGAACGGGAGGAAGAGACAGAAGAAGAGAAGAAAGATGGGGGGAACAGGAGAGAGAAAGAGAGAGAGATGGGGGAGAGAGAGAGAGAGAGAGAGAGAGAGAGGGAGAGATGGGAGAGAGAGAGAGAGAGAGATGGGGGGAGAGAGAAAGATGGGGGAGAGAGAGGGAGAAGAGAGAGAGTGAGAGAGAGAGAGAGAGATGGGGGAGAGAGAGAGATGGGGAGAGAGAAGAGAGAAGAGAGCGAGAGAGATGGGGGAGAAGGAGGAGAGAGACAGAGAGAGAGAGAGAGAGAGAGAGGAGAGAGAGAGAGAGAGAGAGAGAGAGAGAGAGAAAGATGGGGAGAGAAGAGAGAGAGAGAGAGAGAGAGAGAGAGAGAGAGAGAGATGGGGAGAGATGGGGTAGAGAGAGAGAAAGAGAGAGAGAGAGATGGGGGACACAGAGGAGGAAAGAGACAGAAGAGAGAGATGGGGGAAGAGAGAGAGAGAGAGAGAGAGATGGGGGAAGACAGGAGGAGAGAGAAGAGAGAGAGAGAGAGAGAGAGAGAGAGAGAGAGAGAGAGAGAGAGAGAGGGAAGACAAGAGAGAGAGAGAGAGAGAGAGAGAGAGAGAGAGAGAGAGAGAGAGAGAGAGAGGAGAGAGAGAGAGAGAGAGAGAGAGAGAGAGATGGGGGAGAGAGAGATAGGGGGGAGACAGGGAGAGAGAGAGAGAGAAAGAGAAAGATGGGGGAAGACAGGGAGAGAAAAAAGTATAAATTTATCGTAACAGTAAACCTGATTTTTTCAACTATTCATTATCTTAGGGAAAAAATACAGATTACGTCCACATAAACTCAACATGGCAACACGTCAATTGCTCCTTTTTGTATCGTTTATATCCCCCGCCTGGTCTCAATACGTTAAGTAACACAAGGTCACCACTAGCAGAAAGGTTACAGTCACAGATCCTATAAACGCAGTGGTTGTAAACAAGTTGTAAATCCCAGGCAGAGAATCAGAACCCATGAAATCCTTTTAGTGCGATGCTCATTTACTTTTCACGGTTCGACACAGGAAATACTATACTCGTAAATACGTGAATCCCTTTTGATACTTTGGAATGCAAACCGTTTTTATGCGACGCTGTTTGGTTTTCGAAGTCCGATTCACGATACCACAAACACGTAATTTTTTTTGTGTTTAAACGATCTCTTTTATTTTTATTTATTTTCCAATATGACAAAAATTGCCAGAAATAGGTTAGATCCTTTGTTTCTGTTGAGATTCAAACTATTCCAGCGGTGTTCATTTGTTTTCCCCGAGTGTATCCCTGAAAAAAATTATAAGCAATTCAATCGTTTCAATGATTCACCCTCTGAATCCTAGCCTTCTCTGCGATGCTCACTTGTGTTCCCAAGCTACAGGTCGGCCACATATGACGCTACCACCATATTACAACACCTTCACTATCTTTACCAGCCAATACATATGCTAAACCAATCTGGTCCATTCCATCAACACCCTCTGTGATTGGTTACCGTGGCACCGCTACGCCAAATCAGGACCCCCTGTGATTGGTTACTGTGGCGCAGATCACCGACGTGATATACTTGATTGGAGAGGATATTAAGTGCGGCGAATCGTAGCGGTAGTCTGGGACACCGTAACCCTCCTCTGTCTTTGGTCCATCTGGCGGGGGAAGTAGCAGCAGGAGGGTTATGTAGTGAGGGGTTGTCAGACCACAGCTTACATCGCGAGGAAAGCCAGACTTGTCCCGACATTAGCCCAGGTCAAGTATAGGGTAACTCTGCGGTTGACCGGGATTGTAAATCAGCCTAGCTCCCCTCCCATGTGACATGTGGCCCCAACAAAACATGTAAGAAGGCACCAGCTGACCCTCTTCCAATATACAATAACCTACTCTCTGAACAAAGGCCGGACCTGACCTCACAATTAGCCAGGTCACTTGTAACCCTTGGAGCCCAACTCAAGGCCTCTCGTGTTACACGGCCCTGCCTGACGACTTCTCCTTACATCTCAGAAACTCCAGTCTGACCCGACGTTTGGGAAGTCAAGTGTAGGGGAACTCTCACGGTTGCTCTCCCAATATACACACGGCCCCGCCTGATGACTTTCCCAGATAGTTCTGAAAAGGTCCAGGCCTGACCGCACATTTGCGAGGTCAAAATGTAAGGAGACCCTTCGCCGCCCCCCCCCCGGCCAGCTGAACCTGACGGCTCGCTTCCCAATATATAGGACGTCCTGGTCCTCCCTCGGCGATTGGCAGAGAAGCAGTTGTCTTGTAACTAGTGAGGGCCAGCTACCACGTCCCCAGTCCCGCTCGAGAGAAGCCCACCACTAAGTGTAACGAAGTCTCAGCTGGGTCCATCGACAAAGTGCTGTCAACTCCACGTGTAACAGTAAGTGCTGGCTGTGTAGACTGTAGAAGTGCAGTGATCCCGAACCTCCCCAACGATCGACTTAGTGAAGTGCCCATTTTAATTGTGAGGTTAGGTTATACGAGAATACCATAGTCTATCATAAATTGTGTACGAACCCCCCCCTATTAATCCCCCCTATTGAACTAGTAAAATAAAGCTGTAACACGCATTGGTGTTTTATATACTACACTTGTACTGTGCCTGTGTTAATATACAGTGTTGACATCATACCCTCGAGACACGCTACCATTTCCTCTCGCTATAATACTCTACTACTATAAACTCCTAACTTACCTCTTCATGTGAGATTTTGTCTCATTACAATGGTGGCAGCGCACTTAACGTAAACTCACGCCTATTCCCCTTAGTGTTCAGTACAGTGATTGTTAGAACCTTTTAAAGTAAACTCGTAACTATCTTGACGAAGCAGGCAGTACAAGGGTGGTAACATTTGTAATATAATTCCTGTCCCTCAGTGTGGTACAAGTGGTGACAGTATCCACTCCCCCCTCCCTAGTTCACATATTGTTGGGTAACGGGGAACAATGGTCGAGAACTCAACCAGGGCAAGTGTCAGTAAAACCACCTCCTCGTCCCACCCACAGACGTCATCGTCAACATTGACAATTTCGACTTCCACTATCAGTACTTCCCAGCCCTCCTCGCAAGCTAATATGACTTCTGTTAACATTACACCGACGACTTCCGTTTTATTCCCATTCCCTGAACAATCCACTAGTACCTACTCTCCCCCCCTAACCCTTAACCACCCTGCACCCTCTCTCGCCGCTCCCCCCCCCACGCTCACGTACACCTTAGCACCTCCCAACTCCTACAGCATGCCAGACCCCTTCCTGACGTCTGTCTCAGCGAGTAGTGCGGCACAAGTAATCAGTCAGATACCCATGTTTGAGGGCGATGGCCGTGACCCGGCGACATCAGCCGATAGGCTGGAACAGTGGTTAGGGCACATTGAAAGTGCGTTCCCGGATACCCTTCAGGAATACGAGGAATGCTGCCTTAGGACGGCACGTATGCGATTGGGCGGTGACGCGAAAGGCGTGCTAGAATTTAAGCCGACAATAAAGAATGCTACCACGTGGGACACGTTCGCGAACGGATTACGGGAAGTTTACAGCCAGGGTGACTCATTACAAGATCACACGACACGTTTAGCTAATATCAAGCTAGAGGAGTGTTCATCACTCAATGTTTACCTATCATGCACAGGGAGTGCTGTGAAGATGGCGAGAGTGAATCACCCACAATTCTTCCCACCTGAGCTAGTACTCTCTTACTTTCTGTCGGGCTTACCCGGCGAGATGCGTACGTACATGGAGGCAAGCGGGATAACTACGATGGACAACGCAATTAAAGCAGTGCGGAGGTATATACAGCTCAGGAAACCCACTCCCCCCTCCCGTTTTGTGTCAACAATTCACGCCGCACCCCCCACCCTTACACGTAACACCCCTTCCGTCTGGGAGGATGAATTCTTGAGACTGATGGTGGAGAATCTCAGCCGGGACGAAAGCAAGCGACAGGAACAGTCATCGTTCCACGGGGAAGGAAGGGAGCAACCAGGGTTAGATACAGTAGGTATAAACACGTTGGGTAGTGCGCCACGGGGCGGCCGGCCGTCCGGGGCAGGGACCCGCGGGGCGCGGGCTGGGATTGGCCCCCGCCCCCGTGCAGTCACAAGTGCGCGCCCGGGCCCGCCCATGCGGGATAGCTGGTATAGAGCTCCGAAGCCTTTTCGCTGCTCCTCCTGTGGGGCATGGTCCCACGCGGTGCACGGATGTCCCTTTCAATGTGAGGGAAACCAGTGCGATGGGTGTGGCGACCAGGGACATACCCGCAGAGAGTGTCCATACACCGGAATGCGTTGTTACGCATGTGCCGAGTGGGGACACATTCGCAGGTTATGTCCCTACTACTAAAGACAAGGGCGAGGCGTTGATGGTGACTAGGGAAGACAGGCCACTTATTAAGTTGAAAATGGGAGGGAAACGGGTTGAAGCTTTCATTGACACAGGCTCTTCGGTGTCCTTGGTGAAACAGAACGTGGCCTCCAAGATGAGCCTAGGGGGAAAGCATAAAGTTCCTGAGTTACATGGCGTCACGGGGAACCGCCTCTCAACATTGGATTCCAGAGATATAACTGTAGACTTAGGAGATAAGATAGTTGTTCACGCGCTGGTCGTGGTAAGCGGTGATCTTTTCCCAGGGGATGTTCTTATTGGGTCAGATTTCTTGTGTAGGTTCAAGTATGGAATCCAGTTTGATGGGAGCCGGTACACCGTGACACTAGATGGTAGAGATTATGTAGGTACTCCTATCAGGAATAGGTCTGGTCTGCCCGTCCACCTCATTAAGCCTAAACGCCCCCAGCCCCCCGCACCCCAAGCCCCCCAGCTACACCCGACGCGTGCCACTGTCATCCCTCCCCACTCTAGTGTTGTTTTGCCCGTTCGATGGTCAAGGTCGTTCGACAGTCCCACGGAGGATCAGGAGTATGTATTGGTTGAAGCCCCTCATAAAATGTCCCCATACATGCAGTCGGGGCTCATTAACACTCAGCAGCCTAGCGTCCCAGTCATAAACCCCACCCCCAGGGAATTTAAACTTACTCCTGGTCATTCAGTGGGAACAGTCTGTGCGGTCGATAAAGTAGAGGATCTGGAGCATTTTGATCCTACGAGATATAACATTAGGAGTGACACAGAATTCGTAGAGTCACAGCAAATGTTCGCCACTGCAATAGAATCCCTTGACATAGATCACCTACCCACCCTTATTAGAGGACGTCTGCGCGCTATAATAAAGCAGCATGAAGATCTGTTTGCAACCTCAGATCAGGACCTCGGCCTGATGTCAGCTTCACACAAAATTAATACAGGCTCCGCTCCCCCCACCAGAGTACGGCAGTGGAGGCTTCCTGAGGCGGCTAAAACTCAAATTAGGGACTTATGTCGCCAAATGGAGGAACGTGGTGTCATCTCCCCTTGCACTAGCCCCTATTGCTCCCCGGTCGTATTAGTCAGAAAAAAGGACGGGTCAACTAGATTCTGTGTAGACTATAGGGAACTTAATAAGGACACCATTGTTGATAGCTATCCCTTGCCCAGAATTGACGAGACACTGGACCAATTGAACGGAGCTTCTATATTCACAGTTCTAGACTGTAAGGACGCGTACTGGAGTATACCAGTTGACCCGGCTGACCGCCCCAAAACCGCTTTCGCGGACGGCAGCCGTCTATTTTGTTTCAACAGGTTACCTTTCGGGTTAAAGGGAGCACCGGCCACGTTCATGAGGGCTGTGAACCACAGTCTCACACCCGTGCTTGGGCGGAACGCTATGGCTTACCTGGACGATGTTATCGTCTATAGTAAAAACATGGATTCGCACATGCGGGATGTAGATGAGGTTCTCTCGGTCATGAAAGCGGCCGGACTGAAAGTGTCCCTTAGGAAATGCGCGTTCGCGCGCCAGGAAGTTAAATCCCTGGGATTCATCGTAGGCCATGGCGGCGTTAGGCCCGACCCGGTGAAAGTGAAAGCGATAGCAGAGATGCCACCGCCCACCACAGCCAGGGGTGTGAAACAGTTCCTCGGCACCGCCAATTTTTTCAGACGTCACATCCCTCACTTTTCAGAGGCGGCCCTCCCCCTTACGAAACTTACAAAGAAGTCGGTTCAGTTTCGATGGTCGGGGGAGGCAGATAAAGCTTTTAACCATCTTAAGGACTTACTGAAGTCGGCAACAATGTTAGCACTGCCGGACTTCACGCAGCCGTTTTACGTGTACACTGACGCTTCCGACGAAGCACTGGGAGCCTGTCTCATGCAAGGTGGTGAAGATAACCCCATCCCTATTGCTTATTTTTCCCAGAAATTGAGTGGAGCTGCCCTCCGCTACTCCACAACTGAGAAAGAAGCCTTGGCTATTGTCAAGGCCGTAACTTCCTTTGATGCTTACCTATTTGGTAGACACTTTTATGTAATCACTGATCACCGTCCTTTAATATATATCTTCCAAGGTAAAACTCCTAATGCACGGGTAGCACGCTGGGCAGTCTTTCTAAATGCGTATAACTTCTCCATTTTGCATAAGCCAGGCAAGAACCACGTAGTACCAGACGCACTGAGCCGTAATGTATTACCTATAAATAATGTCGGGGATCCTAGCAGCATGACTCAGCCCATTTTTGGGGACCTATCACCTAACGAGGTGCGCCAACACCAACTCGAAGACCCACAGTGGGGTCCTGTCATTGAGTTCCTTGAGGGGGGTCCGCTCCCCCAAGAAGGTCAACAAAGCCTCACTTTGTGATTTCAGTCTTTTAAGCGGAGTCCTGTATCTTGTTACTATGAAACAGGATGATGAGCAACCCACAGAACTCGTAGTCATCCCCGCATCCTTGGAAAACTCGGCCCTAGAAGTAGCTCACTCTTCCCAATTCGCAGCCCACCCGGGTGAATGTCGCACATATGCACGTGCACGCTCTATGTTTTTCATGCCCAATCTAGTGCGGAAGGTTGGGGCATTTGTCAAAGGATGTCTGCCGTGTCAGCTAAGGAAGGGTACCCCAAAGAGACAGGGAGAGCTGCAGGAGTTTCCACCAGCCTCTCAGCCCTTGGAACGGGTATCGATCGATCTAACTGACATGTCAATACGTTCACACCGGGGAAACAGATACGTTGTTTCCATCGTCGATCACTATTCACGTTTTGCAACCTATATACCCATCCCCGATAAACGCGCAGAGACAGTTTGTGAAGCCCTGTTACAATACGTTGGTACTCATGGATGTCCCCGGGTCATTGTAAGTGATCAAGGGACAGAGTTTACCTCGGGCATCTTTCAGAAGGCGTGCGACTTGCTGCGGGCTAAGTCAAATCTAACCACTAGTTACCACCCACAGGCTAATGCCATGGTTGAGCGTTCCCACCGCACGTTGAAAGATCACTTGTCGTTTTTGGTTAATAATCAGTACGGCGGTTGGGACGATCAGCTACCTCTTGCACAACTGGCCATGAACACCGCAATTAATACCACCCTGCATAACACTCCTTACTTCCTTCACTTTGGTAGGGATCCAAACCTTCCTGCTGGTGTAATCAACCCCCACCCCTATCCTATGGCGAGGACTACCCTTCTGTCTTGCAAAACAGGTTACAAACGGTCTTTACTCGGGTGCAGGAACTAAACAAGAAAGGTCACTTACACAACGCCACCTACTATAACCTCAGGGTCACCCCTTCCAATATCACTGTAGGTACCCTGGTCTTCCTAACTAACGAATCATCCTCCCCCGATATCCCCTCTAAGTTGCAACAGAGATGGAAGGGCCCATATAGAGTAACCGCCCAACCCAGCAAAGTAAACTTCACTATTTCCCCGCTTTGCCAGGGGGGACGTAAGGAAACTGTGCATGTGAATAGATTGAAGCTGGCAACTGTCGACGATGACGTCTTCAACAAATCAGGCCTCACCAACCAGCCCCCTCTAGGGGTAACATTCCCTTCCCAACACCCTACCCCTCCACCAGCAGCTGACCACCCCCCTCAGAACAACCAGGTACCTCACACCCCAAGTAATAATCAGAAAACTCCCCGAGCTACTGCCCCACTTGTACCAGTAATACCTGATCAGATTAGGGCTCATAGATATAACACTAGGTCACAGAACATAGATTAAAGTAACGAGTCTAGGGGCACTTCTAATTGTTGATTCTCCACCCCGGGATCTTGTCTTTCTACTAAGCTACAGAGTCAGCACTGCCCTTGCTCTTCACGGGCCTGGGCGAGGTCTCCCTGACTCCACACAAAAGTCGGAGATGACACCACCACAGCTGCAGCTGACCCCCTACCAGATGAGCTGAGACCAACGCATCCTGACTCATAATGGATGCCCGACGAGCGGGACACGCAGCGGGCAACCCCGCGGCGAATGGGTGACGCCTTCACGTCGACACTGCAAGCCCCAAGCTCCAGAAACGGGCTTGCATAATGCTGGCCCTCGATCTGGTTGAAGACACTGGGCTGTGTCTCGTCGCTCGCCTGCTGAACGACGAGACACGCACCGAGGCTACGGCCTCACGGCCCACAATACTGACAGACAACATCTATGGGTACCATCAGCCTGAGTAAGCTACGCCATGCAGGACCAGCGCAGCTCCCAGCTCCAGGCAGGGAATCAGGTCGTCCCCTTGGAACCCAGGCGAAAATCCCGAAAACCCGACCTGCAACTTCAGTAGCAGCAAGCAACAGGCAACAAACAACTAGAGGTCCCAGTGGCGATGCAGACGACAGCTCCCTACGTTTCAGGACCTGTCAACTGGTCCCACGCACTTCCACTCCGGGAATGGAACCACCAGGTACCAGACAAGTAATGGCTGACCTCGACCCACCCGGGATCTGCCTCGCCGGTGTTTACCACACCATCGGGGACGAAACAGAAGTGACCTGACTACAAGTAGAGGAAGAAACAAGCAAACCCTGGGGGGCCCACCCAGGGAGGGATTCACCACTGTGAGGGTGTGGGACAGGACGGTCAGGGGTCTCGCCGACACTCACGTACGGAGGGCGAACTCTTGTCCGTGGACCCTGCCCTACACGCCATCCAAAAGCGATGACACCCCAAGCAGTGGACCGGCTTTGATCCCGGCCGGGAAGGGCGGTAACTCAGATGGAACTAGAAAAATCCATCTGGACCACGACAGAAAATGAGACTCTACAGAGGAAACTCAGATGGGACTAGAAAAATCCATCTGGAATGCGTCAGGAACTGCCGCTCCACACAGAAGTTCAAGTGGAGGAAGTGAGGCACGCGACACACCGCGGCAGACCCCAGGACGGGACAGGAAACGCCAACCACCACATCTACTGCGTCGTCCACCCTGATGCTGGACACCGATTGGTGGAGGTGGTGACGGACCACCCGCCACCCGGGATCTCGACGAATGCTGACGAGTTTTTGTTTTTGCCATTGTATCTTGTTAATAATTTTTGCTGCCTTTTTAGTATGTACAAATATTTCTTTTTGTTCACAAGTTGTATTTTTCCCCAACTTCCCCCCCCCTTTTTTTTTAGCGGCCATGTATCTTATTATTATATGTTGTATGTGCTGCCCTGCGCAAGAGTTTAACAGTTGAAGCAACAAGTATGTAAATCTATTCCAGGCTTGAAGATACTGGAACCTAAGCAGAAATAAGCCAGGGCAAGCAACACCATTGCATAACCTTTCAAACCTCCGACTGTGTACCCTCATCTAACTCCCTAAAGTGACGCTCTCCGACAAGCTCCTGCTAAGGCGCTCTCTCTCTCCTTCATATCTACATTCACCTTTCCGTTTCCGTATCCTTAGACAGCCGCTTAGATATTATAAATATTACCAGACTATGGTAGGATGTGAGGTGCATACTTTACACCGCAGTAGCTATTTTTCTCAGGTTGGGCACTCGCTATTGTTATCCACTGTGAACAATTGTGTATGGCATGGAAGCTTTGGTCTTGGCGGGAGGTGTAGTGAGGGGTTGTCAGACCACAGCTTACATCGCGAGGAAAGCCAGACTTGTCCCGACATTAGCCCAGGTCAAGTATAGGGTAACTCTGCGGTTGACCGGGATTGTAAATCAGCCTAGCTCCCCTCCCATGTGACATGTGGCCCCAACAAAACATGTAAGAAGGCACCAGCTGACCCTCTTCCAATATACAATAACCTACTCTCTGAACAAAGGCCGGACCTGACCTCACAATTAGCCAGGTCACTTGTAACCCTTGGAGCCCAACTCAAGGCCTCTCGTGTTACACGGCCCCGCCTGACGACTTCTCCTTACATCTCAGAAACTCCAGTCTGACCCGACGTTTGGGAAGTCAAGTGTAGGGGAACTCTCACGGTTGCTCTCCCAATATACACACGGCCCCGCCTGATGACTTTCCCAGATAGTCTCTGAAAAAGTCCAGACCTGACCCTACATTAGCGAGGGCAAATGTAAGGAGACCCTTCGCCGCCCCCCCGATCAGCTCAACCTGACGGCTGGTCTTCCAATATATAGGACGTCCTAGCCCTCCCTCACGAGAGTGTGTCTTGTAACCAAGAAGGGCCAGCTACCACGTCCCCAGTCCCGCTCGAGAGAAGCCCACCACTAAGTGTAACGAAGTCTCAGCTGGGTCCATCGACAAAGTGCTGTCAACTCCACGTGTAACAGTAAGTGCTGGCTGTGTAGACTGTAGAAGTGCAGTGATCCCGAACCTCCCCAACGATCGACTTAGTGAAGTGCCCATTTTAATTGTGAGGTTAGGTTATACGAGAATACCATAGTCTATCATAAATTGTGTACGAACCCCCCCTATTAATCCCCCCTATTGAACTAGTAAAATAAAGCTGTAACACGCATTGGTGTTTTATATACTACACTTGTACTGTGCCTGTGTTAATATACAGTGTTGACATCATACCCTCGAGACACGCTACCATTTCCTCTCGCTATAATACTCTACTACTATAAACTCCTAACTTACCTCTTCATGTGAGATTTTGTCTCATTACAGTTAGCAGGTATGGCAGGCGGTCACAGCGGGTGTGTTGGCAAGCCTAGCATGTCAAGTACCGACATATGTTCCCATAACACATCATGGCGCCACAGTATGCCAGAGAGATACAAACCTACTCTAGTATTCTTATTAGAAGTAGCTGGGCGGGACGATCACATGGCTACCGTATGGACATAAATATAAGAAAAACACGAAAAGAAAAAAATCAGTAAGTATATACGATAATAAAAATACGAAAAATGGTTAGTAATTTTTTTCATGGTAAAAGCTGACGCCATAGATTGTATATCAGAGTTCTAATTGTTTTGTTTTTTTACCCAAAGGTTAAAAGCCCTGTGCATCTTTTTTAAGTTATATGTCATCTATATCTGTTAACTCCCTCTTAACCAACCTCCTCCTCCACTAACATCCCCCTTTAACCATCCTCCCCCTCGTCCAACATCCCTCTTGCCCAACCTTCTCCTTTCCCATCCTCCCTTGACCAACCCCCCCTTTAAATAACCGCCCTTAAATAACCTCCCCCTTCACCAACCTTCCCCCAACTTTATTAACACATCCACCCATTAACCCCTCACCCATAACTCTATAACTAAACCAACTCATTATCCCCTTTCTATAAATCCCCATAAAGTTAGGAGTTACAACAGACTTATGAAACGCCAAGGAGGAAAAATTACACCACGTGATTGAGATTTAATTCATCTGGGAACTTACTGTCGCGTATGACCATTAGTATCGTTCACAAATATACCTGTAACGCTCTCTAATGTAGATCAACCATAAATTTAGCAACACTACAACTTACCTACCCTACCCTACCCTACCCTACCCTACCCTACCCTGCCCTGCCCTGCCCTGCCCTGCCCTGCCCTACCCTACCCTACCTTACCCTACCTTACCCTGCCCTGCCCTGCCCTACCCTACCCTACCCTACCCTACCCTACCCTGCCCTACCCTACCCTTCCCTATCCTAGTTACAATTAACCAATATACAAGTATTATATTAATTAAATTCTTTCTACAACTGATGTTATTAATACAGTTATAGGGCAAATTTACATCTAAGGGAGTTTAAGTCAGTTAGTGGGTGTAAAGGTATAACAGACGCCCAACCACTGATGTATACATTCGTCTGGTGGATAAGCTGAACAAACATCACACCACGTTGATGAAACAAACATTCAGGGCAACAGGAAAGTATTCTTTAGTGACGTGGGAGTGACGACGCAAGACATTACAAGAGAAAGCCTAGAGGGAGACAATAGTGCATTTGCAGATTAGATTGTCAACATCAAAGCGTTGGAGAAATAGTTTATTTATCTGAGATTTTCGCCAGACTCGAAATAACCAAACCAAACCTAACCTAACCTAACCTAACCTAACCTCACCTAACTTAATCTCATCTATTACCATTGGGCCCCATTAAGCCCATTAGGACCTGTATCCATTAGGAGCGCGCTAACTTCGCAATCTAAAGAACGACTGGTTTCAAAATAAAGCACTTGAAACGCAAAAACTTACAGATCAACACAAGATGTGCGAATTTTTCAATTCCACTAAAATATTCATATTTTATGGGCCAATCCCTCATAGTGCAGCCTCCTTCGCTCATCCGACGGTGACTCCCTAATTAAAGACTAAGAAGGCATCCGTCAGCGCTGGTAACAGCACTACCATTCGCTGGGCAACCGAAACACCGATGTGGATGTCCTGATTACCTAGCAGGTCCCTCAGCTTCCAGAGCTGACCCACCTCAGCTATCTTCCACCCCTGGATGAGGTAGTTACTGCCATCAAACAGAGGAAAAATAACAAAGCCTCAAGTCCTTATGGAATCCCAGCAAAGGTGTGTAAAGCAGGAGGACATTCTGCTTACCAGCCGTCTCTACTCTCTCCTGGAGAATATATGGGGAAAGGAGGAAATCCCCCAAACTCTTAAAGACGCCTCAATCGTAAATATTTATAAGAACAAGGGAGACTGGTCAGACTATGGCAACTACCGTGGGATCTCGCTTCTGTCCGTAGCTGGAAAGATTACAGCCCGCTTCCTCCTAAACAGACTTCTTCCGGAGGCGGAAAACTTCCTCCCAAAATATCAGTATACCTATAGACCAGGGGTTCTCAACCAGGGGGGAATTCCCCCCAGGGGGGAAATTCAGGTTTTCAGGGGGGGGAAACTGATTCGGGAGCAAGAGATATGTTCGATGAGAAATCAATCACAGAATTTTGGCCCTTGATGTGCGATTCCTACCCAAAAGTGGCAGAAAGAGCTATCCGTGCATTGCTTCCGTTTGTGTCGACATATCTTTGTGAGTCAGGCTTTTCAACTCTGTTGCAAATTAAAACGAAGCAACGTAGTAGATTAGAGGTAGAAAATGACCTGCGTTGTGCCCTTTCAAGCACTCCTCCGCGTATCCCAGAATTGGCGAAGAAAAAAACAATCACAGGTTTCTCATTGACTGTAATCTTCATCTAAATAAAATTAATTACAAATTTACAATATCCTGGTATTCTATTGAACTTTTTGTTTATTGCATTATGCTTCAGTTTGGTCTGTTAAGTAATTCATTATAAATATAAAAAACTATTTTCATTTATTCAAGTTTTATAAATCCATCAACATTTTCAATTGGCATTTAATTTGTAAAACTCCACTATAAAAATAATCCATGTAAAATTGTAAATGTATATGTACTAATATGAAAAAAATAAAGGATTTTCAGTATTATATGCATATTATTTGGAATGCACTTTTTGAGGCAGACAATCTTGGAAAGGAGGGGGGAATGACATTCTGACATATGGTGAAAGGGGTGCATGGGGCAAACAAGGTTGAGAACCACTGCTATAGACCATCATGTGGCACCACTGACATGATCTTTGCTGCCCGCCAGATACAGGAAAAGTGCAAACAACAGCGTCATGACCTGTAGCAGGTAGTAGGCAGCTACCAAACAGGGAGGTACTACCGCCTGGGAAGATATTAGAAGCATAATGTGTTGTCTAATGGTAGACCCTGCTGCCATATGGCATCACGAAAATTGTGACCAAGTCCAAGGTTGCTGATCTGACTTTCTGCCTCATTTACATACAATTGCAGGGTCTCAATTGTTTCTCTTACTTTGACAACACAACATACATAATGTGTATCGTTTCTCATTCTTGATTTATTTTTCTCGTTTTTGTATTTATTTATGGTTATTATTATTATTTTTAGAATATTATTTTTAATTTTAGTACAGATATTTTGTTATTATTATTATTATTATTATTATTATTATTATAATAATAATAATAATAATAATAATAATAGTTATTATTATTATTATCATCTCCAGGATGCTCCGCCGATCCTGGGGGCATCCCTTAGGTGGCCTTCGCCCCTGGGAAGGCCCTTGGCGTCGTTGCAGGCCATGAGAGGTCCCCTGGAGGCGCCAAAACCTATTTGAAGGTCCCTGTGGGCTCTGGGAGGGCCTCTGTCGTCGCCGCCGCCCCAACGAGGGCCCCGGGAAGCACGGAACCTGGTGGGGCAAATGGTAGAGCCCCAAAGAGCGCTGCCCTTGTAGGGCCCCCGGGGGGCAGTTGTTTTTGCACTATTTAGAACATTGGGAGATATAACATTAAATACATACACCACCCAACGCATTTCCAGTATCATCGCATCATGAACAATGTAAAGAAGACTAAATATCCACCAGGAAAACATAAGTTGGGGTGTTGTGCTGACTGACTGCTCTGTTCTCCTATTGGCTGTTATTTGGTGTATTTACATTATTCCACCAATCACAGTTAAATAAGGGATTGCCGGATGTATGCAATATGTATGACACCACGCAAGGTATAGGGCTCCCGGGAGGGCGCGACTGTAAGAGGTCCCCTGGGGTTACCACCACCCCTGGGAGGGCTCGTGGGAGCACCGCCAATCCTGGGAGGGCCCTGGGGGGTGCCGCCGCCCCTGGTAGGGACTAGGGGGCGCCACAGTTCCTGGAAGAGACCCTGGGGGTACCACAGCCCCTGGCAGGGCCTCTGGGGGGTTTGCCATCTTTGGAAACCTTTGGGGGCGCTGCTTCCCCTGGGAGGACCCTGGGGAGCACCGCCGCCCCTGGGAGGGCCTTCGGGGAGCCACGTTCCCTGGAAGAAGGCCTCACTGTGCCACAGTCCCTGGCAGGGCTCCTGGAGGCTACGCCGCCCTTGGGAGGGCCCCTGGGGGTGTCATTGCCCCTGTGAGGGCTCTGGGGGGCTCCACCGACCTGGAAGTGTCCCTTTGGTGGCCACTGCCTATGGGAGGGCCCTTGGTGTCGTTGCACCCCCTGGAAGGTCTCCTGGGGTTGTCACAGTCTCTCAGAGGGCCCCTGTGGTCCCTGGAAGGGCTTCTCGGGTTGCCGCCGCCCCTGCAAAGGCTTCCGAAAGCGCCGCACCTGGTTGGGCATATGGGAGGGCCCAAAGGAGCGCTGTTCTTGTAGGGCCCCTTGTGGCAGTAGTTTATCACTCTTTAGAATAATGGGAGATATGACGTTAAATAAATACACAGTCCATCGCATTTCCAGTATCTTCGCATCAGAAACAATATAAAGGAGACTAAATATCCAACAAGAAAACATAAGTTGGGGTGTTGTGCTGACTGAGTGCTCTGTTCTCCTATTGGCTGTTATTTTGTGTATTTACATTTTAGTCCACGAATCACAGTTAAGTAAGGGATTGCCGGACGTATGCAATATGTACGACGCCACGACTAAGCAAGGTATAGGGCTCCCTGGAGGGGACGACTGTAAGAGGTCCCCTGGGGTCACCACCACCCCTGGGAGGGCTCGTGGGAGCACCATCAATCCTGAGAGGACCAGGGGGTGCCGCCGTCCCTGGTAGGGACTAGGGGGCGCCACAGTTCCTGGAAAAGACCCTGGGGTACCACAGCCCCTGGCAGGGCCCCTGGGGGGTTTGCCATCTTTGGAAAAACCTTGGGGGGGGGCGCTGCTTCCCCTGGGGGGGCCCTGGGGGGCACCGCCGCCCCTGGGAGGGCCTTCGGGGCACCACGTTCCCTGGAAGAAGGCCTCACGGTGCCACAGTCCCTGGCAGGGCTCCTGGAGGCTCCGCCGCCCTTGGGAGGGCCCCTGGCGGTGCCATTGCCCAGGTGAGGGCTCTGGGGGGCTCCACCGACCTGGAAGTGTCCCTTCGGTGGCCACTGCCTCTGGGAGGGCCCTTGGTGTCGTTGCACCCCCTGGGAGGTCCCCTGGGGTTGTCACAGTCTCTCGGAGGGCCCCTGTGGTCCCTAGGAGGGCCTCTGGGGGTGCCACCGCCCCTGCAAAGGCTTCCGAAAGCGCCGCACCTGGTTGGGCATATGGGAGGGCCCAAAGGAGCGCTGTTCTTGTAGGGCCCCTTGTGGCAGTAGTTTATCACTCTTTAGAATAATGGGAGATATGACGTTAAATAAATACACAGTCCATCGCATTTCCAGTATCTTCGCATCAGAAACACTATAAAGGAGACTAAATATCCAACAAGAAAACATAAGTTGGGGTGTTGTGCTGACAGAGTGCTCTGTTCTCCTATTGGTTGTTATTCGGTGTATTTACATTTTAGTCCACCAATCACAGTTAAGTAAAGTATTGCTGGACGTATGTATGCAATATGTACAACACCACGACCAAGCAGGCTATAGTGCTCCCGTAAGGGGGCGCCTCTAAGAGGCCCCCCTGAGGTCACCGCCACCCCTGAGAGGACCCGTGGGAGCACCGCCAACCCTGGGAGGGCTCTGGGAGGTACCGCCGCCCCTGATAGGGCCTTGAGGGCGCGACAGCTCCTGGTAAATTCCTTGGGGGTGCTACAGCCCATGGCAGGGCCCCTGGGGGATTTGCCACCTTTGGGAGAACCCCTGGGGGCGTACTGCCACCTGGGACGAACCTAGGGGGCGCTGTCGTCCCTGGGAGGGCCTTGGGGGCGCCACAGTCCCTGGAAGAGGTACTCAGGGTGCCACAACCTGTGGCAGGGCTCCTGGGGCCTCCGCCGCCCTTGGGAGGGCCCCTGAGGGGTGCCACTGCCTCTGGCAAGTCTCTGGGGGGTTCCGCGACCCTGGCTAGTCACTGTTCATAAATGTCCGTTTTGAGGTCTCTCAGTCTCAGGGATGATGTTCCCAAACATTTCCATTTAATGAATATTTCAGTGTGTTTGTAATCATCAGCCAGTGGCTTGTTTACATATGCCTTGCTTCTACCCAGCACGTCACATACATTAATACATAGCTTTATGGAATTCTTGTTATACTGTACTGAAGTATCTGGTATGCCATAAAGGACAACTGCCTGCCCCAATCCTACCCCCATCTCTAGTAAATTGTTGTTGGTGTTACTGACCTTGTTAAGTTGTTCACCTGCAGTAATAACACAGTAAATTGTTGTTGGTGTTACTGACCTTGTTAAGTTGTTCACCTGCAGGAATAACACAGTAAATTGTTGTTGGTGTTACTGACCTTGTTAAGTTGTTCACCTGCAGTAATAACACAGTAAATTGTTGTTGGTGTTACTGACCTTGTTAAGTTGTTCACCTGCAGTAATAACACAGTAAATTGTTGTTGGTGTTACTGACCTTGTTAAGTTGTTCACCTGCAGTAATAACACAGTAAATTGTTGTTGTTACTGACCTTGTTAAGTTGTTCTGCAGGACTAACACAGTAAATTGTTGTTGGTGTTACTGACCTTGTTAAGTTGTTCACCTGCAGTAATAACACAATAAATTGTTGTTGTACCTTGTTAAGTTGTTCACCTGCAGTAATAACACAGTAAATTGTTGTTGGTGTTACTGACCTTGTTAAGTTGTTCACCTGCAGTAATAACACAGTAAATTGTTGTTGGTGTTACTGACCTTGTTAAGTTGTTCACCTGCAGTAATAACACAGTAAATTGTTGTTGGTGTTACTGACCTTGTTAAGTTGTTCACCTGCAGTAATAACACAGTAAATTGTTGTTGGTGTTACTGACCTTGTTAAGTTGTTCACCTGCAGGACTAACACAGTAAATTGTTGTTGGTGTTACTGACCTTGTTAAGTTGTTCACCTGCAGTAATAACACAGTAAATTGTTGTTGGTGTTACTGACCTTGTTAAGTTGTTCACCTGCAGTAATAACACAGTAAATTGTTGTTGGTGTTACTGACCTTGGTGTTACCTGCAGGAATAACACAGTAAATTGTTGTTGGTGTTACTGACCTTGTTAGTTGTTCACCTGCAGTAATAACATTATAACAACAATCTTGCAGTACAAATTTTCCTTCACTTCTGATAATTATAATCATCTCCAATTGTCACTATTTATTGGTGTTAATGTATAATTGTGGAGAAGTTTTCCAGATGGTAATTATTAATGAGTCATGAGGGTGGAGAGGAACAGCACCAGTAGGAATGGTGGTGTTATAAAACTTATATAACTCTTGTAACTAAAACCAAATAAAACATAATGAATGTAAAGTAGTAGGTAGTAGGCAGCTACCAAACAGGGAGGTCCTACCGCCTGGGAAGATATTGGAAGCATAATGTGTTGTCTAATGATAGACCCTGCTGCCATATGTGACCAAGTCCCAGGTTGCTGATCTAACTTTCTGTCTCATTTACACACAATTGCTGGGTCTCAATTGTTTCTCTTATTTGGACAACACAACATACGTAATGTGTATCGTTTCTCTCTTGATTTATTTTTTCGTTTTTGTATTTATTTATGGTTATTATTATTATTATTATTTTATTTGTATTTGTAGTAATTTGCTATTATTTTATTAATTGTTGTAATAATAATAATAATAGTAGATATTATTATTATTTTTATTATTATTATTATTATTATTATTATTATTATTATTATTATAATTATTATTATTATTATTATTATCATTATTATAATATTTTCGCCCCCCAGGCCCTGATGTGGGTCAGTGACCTGTGCCCGGGTGGGACTAGTCCCGGAAAAAAAAAGAAAAAAAAAGAAGTTAGTCCAAGACAGATAAAAGCCAGGTGAAGGTTACCACAAATCCATCTCCTGTTCGTTATCCCCGCCACCAACACTCGACGTCTTGGTTGTCAAATGGGATGTGTTTGTTGTCGGGGAGAATAAAAGTGTATGAAGGTGTTGAATGGAGGTTAATGGAGTAATATATAGTGAGGGAATCGTGTGGAAAATGACTGCGGCGACTGAACTGGTGACCGTAAAGACTTAACACCGCTGAGCCAAGTGACGTGGTGATTATCGCTGACATTTTGTATAGTAAGTTGTTGTTGTTCTCTCACCAGTGTGTTTCACATGGTAATGTTTACTTCCCCAAGTGAGGCCAAGCTTAAACAGTTAGTATTACTTAATGTAGGATAAACAAATTAAATACTGAAGCTCCAGTTGAGTGACGCCTTGGACGTCTTACTGTCAACCAATCGGCTGTCTTGCTACAAACAGCTCTAAGCAAAGTTGCAGTGAACAGACTATACAGTATATACTAAATAACATGAAATAAATAAATTAGTTTACAAATGATAAAATAACACATAATAAAGCCCATTATAATTCTTATCTGGCAGAACTTAAGTGTTTA
Source organism: Homarus americanus (assembly GCF_018991925.1). NCBI lineage: Eukaryota > Metazoa > Arthropoda > Malacostraca > Decapoda > Nephropidae > Homarus > Homarus americanus. The sequence continues at coordinate 48,720 of NW_024743672.1, forward strand.
ATGACGTCAGTAAAGATGCTGTTTCTTATTGTATGACGATGACCAAGTTGACACAAACAATTATATCAGAGAATGATGACCCCACACTCACCACCAGGTCTTGTCAGCATCTGCCTTCCTCTGTAACAGCAGGTGAGCCACCCTGGTGTGGTCTCCTCGTGTAGCCTCGTCACATTATCCCTGCACCACCACCACCGCTCCACCGCTACACCACAAAATAAACCCTACAAATAACTGATAGGTGACGTACATGTAGGGCTCAAGAACAACAAATGTCATAAAAGGTAGAAAATAGACTATAAATATTACGTATCATTACATCACTGATGGCAAATATTTAGTAGAGACGTCAATATAAATGTTATGATGTATTACTTTATGTGTACAAGGTGAATGTTGAGGTATTATTATACTACAGTACAGTACAGTACAGAGGTAGTAACAATAGCGCTAGTTAGGCCGCACCTCGATTATGCGGTTCAGTTCTGGTGCCCCTATTATAGAATGGATATAAATTCACTAGTCGGTGCAGCGAAGAATGACAAAAATGATTCCGGGATTTAGAAACCTTCCATATCAGGATAGGTTAAAGAAACTTAACTTGCATTCCCTAGAAAGACGAAGAGTGCGGGGAGATATGATAGAAGTATTTAAGTGGGTGAAAGGAATCAATAAAGGGGATATAGATAAAGTTCTTATAATATCCGAGCAGGATAGGACTCGGAGCAACGGATTCAAGTTGGATAAGTTTAGGTTTAGGAGGGAGATAGGAAGGAACTGGTTCACAAATATGGTGGTGGACGAGTGGAACAAGCTTAGCAACTTTGTAGTAAGTGCGGGAACTCTGGAAAGTTTCAAAAGAAGGCTGGATAGATTCATGGATGATAGAGAGTGGTAGTAACTCTCGACAGGAGCTGCCATGCACAGGCCAACCGGCCTATTGCAGACTCCTTATTTTCTTATGTTCTTATGTTCTTATATACTCACTGGTGTTAACATCAGCTACAGGGTCAAGTAACTTCTCCGTTATGTCAAGGTGGCCGTGTCTTGCTGCTACAGTACAGTACAGTACAGAGGTAGTAACAATAATATACTCACTGGTGTTAACATCAGCGTCAAGGAACTTCTCCGTTATGTCAAGGTGGCCGTGTCTTGCTGCTACAGTACAGTACAGTACAGAGGTAGTAACAATAATATACTCACTGGTGTTAACATCAGCGTCAAGGAACTTCTCCGTTATGTCAAGGTGGCCGTGTCTTGCTGCTACAGTACAGTACAGTACAGAGGTAGTAACAATAATATACTCACTGGTGTTAACATCAGCGTCAAGGAACTTCTCCGTTATGTCAAGGTGGCCGTGTCTTGCTGCTACAGTACAGTACAGTACAGAGGTAGTAACAATAATATACTCACTGGTGTTAACATCAGCGTCAAGTAACTTCACCGTTATGTCAAGGTGGCCATGTCTTGCTGCTACAGTACAGTACAGTACAGAGGTAGTAACAATAATATACTCACTGGTGTTAACATCAGCGTCAAGTAACTTCACCCTTATGTCAAGGTGGCCGTGTCTTGCTGCTACAGTACAGTACAGTACAGAGGTAGTAACAATAATATACTCACTGGTGTTAACATCAGCTACAGGGTCAAGTAACTTCACCCTTATGTCAAGGTGGCCGTGTCTTGCTGCTACAGTACAGTACAGTACAGAGGTAGTAACAATAATATACTCACTGGTGTTAACATCAGCTACAGGGTCAAGTAACTTCACCCATATGTCAAGGTGGCCGTGTCTTGCTGCTACAGTACAGTACAGTACAGAGGTAGTAACAATAATATACTCACTGGTGTTAACATCAGCGTCAAGTAACTCCTCCGTTACGTCAAGGTGGCCGTGTCTTGCTGCTACAGTACAGTACAGTACAGAGGTAGTAACAATAATATACTCACTGGTGTTAACATCAGCGTCAAGTAACTCCTCCGTTACGTCAAGGTGGCCGTGTCTTGTACAGTACAGTACAGTACAGAGGTAGTAACAATAAAATACTCACTGGTGTTAACATCAGCGTCAAGTAACTTCACCCTTATGTCAAGGTGGCCATGTCTTGCTGCTACAGTACAGTACAGTACAGAGGTAGTAGCAATAATATACTCACTGGTGTTAATATCAGCGTCAAGTAACTTCACCCTTATGTCAAGGTGGCCGTGTCTTGCTGCTACAGTACAGTACAGTACAGAGGTAGTAACAATAATATACTCACTGGTGTTAACATCAGCGTCAAGTAACTTCTCCGTTATGTCAAGGTGGCCATGTCTTGCTGCTACAGTACAGTACAGTACAGAGGTAGTAACAATAATATACTCACTGGTGTTAACATCAGCGTCAAGTAACTTCACCCTTATGTCAAGGTGGCCGTGTCTTGCTGCTACAGTACAGTACAGTACAGAGGTAGTAGCAATAATATACTCACTGGTGTTAACATCAGCGTCAAGTAACTTCACCCTTATGTCAAGGTGGCCGTGTCTTGCTGCTACAGTACAGTACAGTACAGAGGTAGTAACAATAAAATACTCACTGGTGTTAACATCAGCGTCAAGTAACTTCTCCGTTATGTCAAGGTGGCCGTGTCTTGCTGCTACAGTACAGTACAGTACAGAGGTAGTAACAATAAAATACTCACTGGTGTTAACATCAGCGTCAAGTAACTTCAATCTATATGTCAAGGTATGTCTTGTTGCTACAGTACAGTACAGTACAGAGGTAGTAACAATAATATACTCACTGGTGTTAACATCAGCGTCAAGTAACTTCACCGTTATGTCAAGGTGGCCGTGTCTTGCTGCTACAGTACAGTACAGTACAGAGGTAGTAACAATAATATACTCACTGGTGTTAACATCAGCGTCAAGTAACTTCACCCTTATGTCAAGGTGGCCGTGTCTTGCTGCTGTACAGTACAGTACAGTACAGTACAGAGGTAGTAACAATAATATACTCACTGGTGTTAACATCAGGTCAAGTAACTTCTCCGTTATGTCAAGGTGGCCGTGTCTTGCTGCTACAGTACAGTACAGTACAGAGGTAGTAACAATAATATACTCACTGGTGTTAACATCAGCGTCAAGTAACTTCTCCGTTACGTCAAGGTGGCCGTGTCTTGCTGCTACAGTACAGTACAGTACAGAGGTAGTAACAATAATATACTCACTGGTGTTAACATCAGCGTCAAGTAACTTCTCCGTTATGTCAAGGTGGCCGTGTCTTGCTGCTACAGTACAG
>NW_024743673.1:0-33214 GCF_018991925.1 Homarus americanus
GCGCATCATTTCAGCAAAATATTACATTTCCATATTCTCAGAAATAAATAGTAGTTTTGCTGAAACGTAATGCATTTCAATGTAAATTAGGATAAACTACATGAAAACAAAAGACTTTTCCTAACCTTCCGATGTTCAAGATATGTTACTCGTGTTTTTTAGTAGTTTTCGGTTAAAATACTCTTATATTAGTGATATTCTATTCATACTGTGCTTGATATAATACATTCACGGAAATGTAATATTTTTGCAACTACAATGCTGATGTCAACACAAGCGTGGTTACAGCGAGACTGACTGAGTGAGGGAGAGCTATGCGTGTGTGTGTGAGGCTTAGGCAGAGGGCGGTGTCCCGTGTACAGTGCTGCGCACGAGTTGAATGGCGCACAATTTGAATGTACTTCAATTACTTCAATGTACAGAATATTCCTCCAGCGGGTCAATCCGCGTATTTGCAAATCCGTGTGTGCTAAACCCGCGTATGTTAAGGGCCGACTGTAATGATAACTACAGTATTAGTCTCAAACTACATAGTTATTCAGCAGTAATTATTTAAAAATAATTGATTATAATATATAAAGTTAATAATGATCAAATACTAATTATTTTATTAATAATTAAATTAGTCTTGAATAATTCATCCGTTTCATAATTACGTCCTGGGTTCATGTCCTGTTGGCCCGAGACACACATGAGAAGGGTGTTTGAGTACCTCTCACTATCATGTCCTGTTGGCCCGAGAGACACATGAGAAGGGTGTTTGAGTACCTCTCACTATCATGTCCTGTTGAACACATGTTCTACAATATTGGGGTTGTAATAAAATATTCAGCAATAGTTTAAATACTTATATCTCATTCTGTAAAATATTTCTGCTTGGGGCACATCATGGCCAAGTGTATACAGCTATAGTGCCCTTTAATTGGTCACTTAATACTCGGGTTTACTTCTTAACTTAGGGTCGCTGCCACCAGACCGCAGGACAGTATGTGTAGTTGTTCTTTGGGGTGCTGGCAAAGAAATCTAGCAGTGTGAGTTTACTTTAGCAGTGTGAGTTTAGTCTAGTAGTGTGAGTATAGTCTAGCAAAGTGAGTTTAGTCTAACAGTGTGAGTTTAGTCTAGCATAGTGAGTTTAGTCTAGCAGAGTGAGTTTAGTCTAGCAGTGTGAGTTTAGTATAGCAGTGTGAGTTTAGTCTAGCAGTGTGAGTTTAGTTTAGCAGTGTGAGTTTAATCTAGCAGTGAGTTTAGTCTAGCAGTGTGAGTTTAGCAGTGTGAATTTAGTACAGTCGGCCCTTAACATTCGCGGGGGTTAGGTAACAGAGATACCCGTGAATGTTATAAATCCGTGTACTATTGCTGCCCCCCCCCCCAAAAAAAAAAATCCCTGGCCCCCCATGTCTTTATTTACCGTATATATCTGTGTGTAGTTCAAGTTTTTAAGACCAAATTATTTGGCAAAAATTGGGGGTCGACCTCTAAACGGGTAATAGTTTCGTTAGGTTGAAAAATATTTACCAGTAACTACCAGTAAGCAATGGAAACGATGCACCAACACACCACCAGCTGTGAGTGTCGGTACAGTTGCCAGGGCAGATCTCTTGCCAGCCCAAAGTAGCCAAATCCATGGAATGGTAGCACAGGACGATGTAAAACAAAGTATTCATTTATTAAAGTTAATTTATAGATAATGGACATAAATTTTTGTTCATTACATTTGAAACATCAATCTTTGTTAATTAAATTTGAAACAAGAGAAAACTACGATACTGGATTTTCATAAAAATATTACATCACAAGTATATTTTACCTTAACTGTGACTGAATGAATATATTCTCAGAAATAAATATGGAAATGTAATATTTTTGCTGGAATGACGTACTTATTATAGTGGGAAGTGGGATAAAATCATGACGAAAGACTTTCGCTTTCTTTCGTTGTTCAAAATATTTTACCGTAATCGCTTTTCGAATGGTTTTCAGTTAAAAAACTGTTGTACTCGTACTGTATTACAATAATATTCTATCCTATCATTAGCCTTATAATCCCACAACTGAAAACCATTCGAAAAGCGATTACGGTAACATCTTTTGAATGAAAGAAAGTGAGTCATTGCTTTCGTCACTTGCCACTGTAATACGTACATCATTTCAGCAAAAATATTACATTTCCATGTTCTCAGAAATAAATGGTAGTTTTGTTGAAACGTAATGGACAGTATTTAACATTAAAATGCAAAAATAGCTATAAAAACAATTAATACACCCGTAATGTACTGGCTGGCATCTCCACTCGTCCCTGCTCCCGCCAGTCACCTCCTCCCCGCTCTATCTCTCCGCATCGTCACTACTGTTGTATTACAATAATATTCTATCCTAATTGACTTGAATAAATACTACGATACCATATTTCTGAATATTTTCATTAAAATCCATCCAAATCATTTTCCTTGCCATCGTCTGCAGCACCAAACAGCTCCTCCCAGGCTTCTCTTTTAACAGGGCTAGAGGGTACGTGTTTTTCGAATCGTTTTCAATTAAAAAAATGTTACATCACACGTATATTTTACCTAAACTGCACCTGAATGAATATATTCTTGGAAATAAATAGTAATTTTGCTGAAACGTGATGTATTTCAATGTAAAATAGGATAAAATACATGACGAAAACAAAAGACTTCACCTAACCTTCCAATGTTCAAGAGATGTTACTCGTTTTTTTAATAGTTTTCGGTTAAAATACTGTTATATTACAATGATATTATATTCATACTGTGCTTGATATACTACATTCACAGAAATGAAATATTTTTGCTGAAATGACGTAAGTATTACAGTGGAATGTGGGACAAAATCGTGACAAAAACAATGACTTTCGCTTTCTTTCGTTCAAAAGATGTTACCATAATCGCTTTTCGAATGGTTTCAGTTAAAAAACTGTTGCATCACAAGTGAATTAGGATAGAATATTATTGTAATACAACAGTTTTTTAACTGAAAACCATTCGAAAAGCGATTACGGAAACATCTTTTGAGCGAAAGAAAGCGAGTCATTGCTTTCGTCACTTTTCACTGTAATACGTAAGTCATTTCTGCAAAATATTACATTTCCATATTCTCAGAAATAAATAGTACTTTTGCTGAAACATGATGTATTTCAATGTAAATTAGGATAAAATACATGACGAAAACAAGAGACTTTACCTAACCTTCCGATGTTCAAGAGAGGTTACTCGTTTTTTTAGTAGTTTTCGGTTAAAATACTCTTATATTAGTGATATTCTATTCATACTGTGCTTGATATAATACATTCACGGAAATGTATTATTTTTGCAACTACAATGCTGATGTCAACACAAGTGTGGTTACAGCGAGACTGACTGAGTGAGGGAGAGCTATGCGTGTGAGGTTGCGGGAGCGGGCGGTGTCCCGTGCCGCGCGCGAGTTGAATGGCGCGCGATTTGAATGTACTTCAATTACTTCAATGTACAGAATCTTCCTCTGGCGGGGCAATCCGCGTATTTGCGAATCCGTGAATGCTAAACCCGCGTATGTGAAGGGCCGACTGTATAGCAGTGTGAGTTTAGTCTAGCAGTGGGAGTTTAGTCTAGCATTGTGAGTTTAGTCTAACAGTGTGAGTTTGTGTTTTTCACTAATTAAAGTTGAAGGTGGAAGGAAGGGTGAAACACTAACCAGTAGTCTTAACTAATTTATTTTAGACATATCAAAAATATTGCACTCTGTGACAGTACAAAAATAGTTGACCTTCCCCAAGCAATTAAGGTCACTGTACCACACAAACCTTCTCCCATAAATTAAGGTCTCTTCTTCTTCATACAAAATAATTGACCTAAATACTATCAGTACACACACTTAACATTATACACAAACACACTGGAATAATACAACATACAACAGTACCTTGAATTCTCCCTTAATACTATCAGTACACACACTTAACATTATATACACACACACTGGTATAATCAAATTACCCCTTCTGAATGTTTACTGTTTTCTGTCACACTACCCAATAGAAAACTTAGATACTCCCTTAGTGCGGTGAGTGTGAACGTTATGCAGCTGTAATAAGAGTCACAAGAGATCATAAGGACCTGTACTACTGTATGCAGTACACAGTATTTACATAAAACTCTATATTCATGTCCACAAGTTTAATACCATTCTTGTAGCAATATATTTTAAAATGACATTGCTAGATAAACACATGTCAGTACTATTAGGAAAATTTGTATATAAGAACAGCAAGAATCTAAATACTGAATGTTAATTTAAACAAGTCTACTGGTTGACATGATCAAAAAACAGATTTAAAACCAGAGTTTGACATTTCAGCATTGGCTATGTTAAGAAAATGACTGCCCAAGGATGAATTTATATATAACCAAGAAGAGTTACCTAACTAAGGTACAGGCTGCTAACTGAACAATATATTAAACATGATATTATATACAGTTAAGAGGTGTTAAAGTTCATCTGCCCCATAACACCAGGTACTATATATGAACCCTAACCATTATTTACCAGACAATGGTACCATATATCTGTAAGTGATGAAAGAATATATTTAAAACATGAATCAAAACTACCAACCATTTTAGTCAAGATAAAATATCAAAATATCTCGTCAGAGTTGAGCAAAACTTATCAAATATTTACGTACAATTTCAACAGAGATTGAAGAGTTTCCGTGAGATAACGACAACACCTTGACTATAACAAATGGTCCACCACCACTGTACTACTTTACCAAGATGATTTACTGCCCGTGTTAATGTACGTACTTGTGATAAAACTTACGTCACGTGTAAATAAAGACAGACGTACACAGTTGACACAACTACTGATGCACAAATTATAATACAGTAAATGAGAGTTCATCAATGTTCAACAAAGCTTATCCAGTGAAGATGAAATTTTAAGCACATAGATGATAAGTTTAACCTTTGCTTACTACTGTACTGTAAATAACATTATTAAAAAGGCTGATGAAACAAAATGGAGTATTTTTATGAGTGATATTTAACCAACACCAAATGTCTACACTAAGGCCATGGTAGAAGAAATTTACATCTTAAGAGCAGATAATTATTACTTGTGCTTAATATCGATAAAAGTGGCATTTGTAACTTGTCTTTATTTCTGCTACATTCATAGAGTTTGTTCAAGTGGTTTTATATTGATGTATCAGGGCTGTGGAGTCGGAGTCGGAGTCGGAGTCGAGGAGTCGGAGGAAATTTCGGCTTGTGGAGTCGGAGTCGGAGTCGGTAAAATTGTCCAGACTCCGACTCCGACTCCAGAGATTGTAAAAGATGTAGCTAGAGCTGTGACAGCAATGCCACCCACTCATGTCAGTGTAGAAAGACTGTTTTCTGCACTGAAAATAATCAGATCAGATTTAAGGGCTTCCATGAAGGAAGATCTGACAGAAGCTATTCTGTTTCTAAGAACAAATATATGAACTCAGGCATATTCATTGCAGTGATTCCACTGATCCCACTAATTTTCTTAAATTATTAAAAGAATTTATTTCCATTTTATAAGCATTATTATGAATTTATTGTAGCAGGCACAGTATAGCACTATAATTTTGGACGATAGTCTCTTCTTTACCATTTGAAATTTTGAATTATATCAAATTTTGTTTCGTTGAAAACTGCACAGAGGCTCTCAGCTACAAAACAATTAGCTACAACCTGTTTTTGGTGAGATTAAGGCAAATTTAATTTAATAACTTAATCATGTAAGGTTTATCCATTTTCCTTAATAAGGTATTCATTTCTTTAATGTACATAAATATATAACTTTACTTTAAAAGGAATTGTAGGATCATCATTTAGATCCACATCAGATTATGAGCTTAAACAAAATTCATATGCTGAGATCGAACTTTTAGATATACATGTAAATGGTGTTTTCTAGTTAATATCTTGAATTCTTAATAAATTTATTTTTCTTTTGATTGAAACTTTGAAAGTCAAGCCTATCATCTTTTTGTAGTTCTTAAATATCGTCCAGATCATTAATAAAGCTGTAGCAGTATAGCCACGGTGTTTTACTTTTTACCTACGCAGGTTACAACATACAAATTACAATTAGGATGGTAGAAATAGTTGTTACAAATAGGCCAAGGAGTCGGAGTCGGAGTCGGAGTCGGAAGCATAAAAATTTGAGGAGTCGGAGTCGAAGGTTTTGTCTTCGACTCCACAGCCCTGTGATGTATATCACTGTATTCAAGTTTATGTGTCACATTTATCTTCTGTTAAAGTCATTCAAACATTTATTGAATTCTGTTATTTTCATGCACAAGTTTATGACATTTGAGATGACCCTTCTGGGAAAATCATTTCCCACATTCCTCACATTCAAACTCCTTTATACCACTGTGTCCAAGAATGTGTATTGTGAGATGACTCTTCCAGTTAAAACATTTCCCACATTCCTCATATTCAAACTCCTTTATACCACTGTGTCCATGAATGTGTGCATCTTGAGAGTACTTTTTTCTGCAAAATGTTTCCCACATTCAAACTCCTTTATACCACTGTGTCCAAGAATGTGCGTTGTGAGATGACTCTTCCGGTTAAAACATTTCCCACATTCCTCATATTCAAACCCCTTTATACCACTGTGTCCATGAATGTGTGTGTCTTGAGAGTACTTTTTTCTGCAAAATATTTCCCACATTCAAACTCCTTTATACCACTGTGTCCAAGAATGTGCGTTGTGAGATGACTCTTCCGGTTAAAACATTTCCCACATTCCTCATATTCAAACTCCTTTATACCACTGTGTCCATGAATGTGTGTGTCTTGAGAGTACTTTTTCTGCAAAATGTTTCCCACATTCCTAACATTTGAACTCCTTTATACCATTGTAAAGCCTGGGACTTTGGGATATAAATCCCTAGCCAGCCTAATCAGGATCTTATAAAAGGAAAGTCGAGAACCATGGAATTCCAAGGGGTAAAAAACAACAGTTCAGAGATTGACATCTCTTTACTACGAAAATAATAAAAAAAATTGACACCACTCACAAATACAAAATCACCAATTAAGGGAGTCAAACAATTAATGGATATTTCTTACGGCGGCAGCCTGGTGGAATGTTCCGTCGACGTGGTGGTCCGCTCTCAGGGGAAAGGTCCAGGGCAGCTTCCTCACTTGGCGTTGGTATGCGATGTCTTGCCACACAGGAGAGACGCCAGGGTACGGACAGTGGCTAGGGCGTGGAGGAAGTGGCAATGACGTGGCAGACGCTGTAGTAGCCGGGGTAGGTGTCCGGAGATTGACGGACGAATAGAGAAGGACTGGGGAATCACCCAATGATCTCCAGGAGCCTAAGATGAGCAGCACGCAACCAGAATTTGAACGAACAGCGGGGTGCAAGTACAGCTGTGTTGACGGCTGGGTAGTGTCTGATGTGTGACAAAGCAGCAGCGAACTTCTCACCTTCGTCTACCCCCCAGTGGGGGCCGAACAACCAAACAAGCGGAGGACAACCATCCTACTTGTTTCAGCCCTTACAACTATGTCCAAGAATGTGTCTCTTGAGATGACTCTTATGTGCAAAATGTTTCCCACATTCCTCACATTCAAACTCCTTTATACCACTGTGTCCAAGAATGTGTCTCTTGAGATGACTCTTATGTGCAAAATGCTTCCCACATTCCTCACATTCAAACTCCTTTATACCACTGTATCCAAGAATGTGTGTCTTGAGAGTACCCTTTTCTGCAAAATGTTTTCCACATACCTCACATTCGAACTTCTTTATACCACTGTGTCCAAGAATGTGTCTCTTGAGAGTACCCTTTTCTGCAAAATGTTTCCCACATTCCTCACATTCAAACTCCTTTATACCACTGTGTCCAAGAATGTGACTCTTGAGATGACTCTTCCGTGCAAAATGTTTTCCACATTCCTCACATTCAAACTCCTTTATACCACTGTGTTCAATAATGTGTCTCTTGAGAGCACTCTTACATGACAAATGTTTCCCACATTCCTTACATTCAAACTCCTTCATACCATTGTGTACAAGTAAATGTGTCTGAAGAGTAGACATAAAACAAAACTGTTTGCCACATTCCTCACAGGAGAACTTTTTATCTCTGCTTGACATTGTGAACTTCTACTTAGTTACACTTGGTCTTGAGATGTGACATCACAGAATCTGAAATAAAATATTTTGCCTTAGATAATATTCTTATAAAAATTACAATTTATAAATGAAAACTACAAGTGACTAAATCAACTTGTATAAAATGAAAACATTCTAAAAGTAATTACAAAGGTTTAATTTGAGCTAATGAAGGTTTATGACACATCATCACCCAGTGACGGACTGGCCTATTGGGAGTTTGGGCATATTGCCGATGGGTTTGTGAGCCAGTGGGCGAGTCGGTCTTAGATACATCTTAGTGAACAAAGACTGGACAACATCCAACATTTTGGTGACTATCATTATTTAGTATGGTGCACCTGATGATCTTTATAGCAGTAGAATCTATGGGGAAATAATGGTACTGTATTCATATTGTACACAATGAGAGCTCAGTTTAGACTCTCCTAATTCAAATACATCTCGGGTTTTCTAAGAATCTATAGCCCCAGTACTGTATAGTGTTAGGTGGGGAGGCGGTGCGGTCTCTCTTACTACAGTGTCTGGTGTTGGGTCGGGCCAAAGGTAATTGTACTCAAGAGGTTAAGTCAAGTAATCTACAGCTCTTCTTATGGAATATTTACTTGAATAATATTACAAATGATATCTCTCAACATGCATGAATAAATTCTCACCTTTTTCTGTACAAGTTATCAGTCAGTGTGTTATAACAGCCTGGGGTAGTCTGTGGCAGGTTATATCAGCCTGCGGTAGTCGGTGGCAGGTTATATCAGCCTGGGGTAGTCTCTGGCAGGTTATATCAGCCTGGGGTAGTCTCTGTTAGGTTATATCAGCTTGGAGTAGTCTCTGGCAGGTTATATCAGCCTGGGGTAGTCTCTGGCAGGTTATATCAGCCTGGGGTAGTCTCTGGCAGGTTATATCAGCCTGGGGTAGTCTCTGTTAGGTTATATTAGCCTGGGGTAGTCTTTGGCAGGTTATATCAGCCTGGAGTAGTCTCTGGCAGGTTATATAAGCCTGGGGTAGTCTCTGGAAGGTTATATCAGCCTGGGGTAGTCTCTGTTAGGTTATATCAGCCTGGAGTAGTCTCTGGCAGGTTATATCAGCCTGGGGTAGTCTCTGGCAGGTTATATCAGCCTGGGGTAGTCTCTGGCAGGTTATATCAGCCTGGGGTAGTCTCTGGCAGGTTATATCAGCCTGGGGTAATCTCAGTCTGGGGTAGTCTCTGGCAGGCTATATCAGCCTGGGGTAGTCTCCGGCAGCTTATATTTGTAGTTGACAAAACACAGATGATGACCAGGTAGTTGACTCAATCCTCACGACTGCCTGGAGTGCACAAGAAGGATACACCATTAATTTATAACTATTAAGTGAATATTCTGGGTATGACATACAGTAATACCCTGCTTTACTCGGTTCTCGTTTACGCTTTTCTACATTTACGTGGTACCAGGCCAGAACCGGAATTTCCACTTTACGCGGGGCATCTACTCATATACGCGGGTGAAGTATAATTTTTTTTTACTTAGCTCATAAAATTCAGACAAATTACCCGGCCAGAATATAATTTACATTGCTGGAATACTTACAATATGATGATCATTTTGAATATAGACATCATGGATTTTGCATTAGACATACAAATTTTCGATCTAATGTGAGAATTTTGTTTACACAGAGCAAATATGTTATCTTTTGTGCAAAATATATGACGGGTATATTCAAAATATTCCTGGTCTTGCAAGGAATCCAGCAATGTCAATTATATTATCCTAACTTTAGTTTGAGGTATTATTTATTACTATACCTTAAAATCTAGTGTTTTCACCCAAACATTTCTCAGCGAGGGAGGGGCCAGCGAGCGTGGGAAGAGGAAGAGGGGGGGGGGAAGAGTTGAGTCCATTATTTGAATGGACATTAACCTGGCGACTGTATTTTATACAGTATTACCTCCTTAACGCGCTTTCACTTAACGCGTTTTCGCATATACGCGGTGCCTTGCCAAAGCTGAACTTTCACTTAACGCGGATTTTTCCACAGCAACGCGGTGAGTGTCCGGCTCGAGAGCTATTTTTAGATTCGCACCACCCCCCACCCGCCACCCTGCCTGACTGCCTGTTTTAGCTCATAAAATTCATACAAATTACCCAGCCAGAATATAGTTTACATTGCTGGAATTCTTATAATTTGGTGATCATTTTGAATATAAACAACATATTTTTTGCATTAAACATACAATTTTTAGATAAAATGTTTAATCTGAGTAAGTATGTTATCTTTTGTCCAAAATATATGACATTTATATTCAAAATATTCCTGGTCTTACAAGGAATCCAGCAATGTCAATTATATTATCCTAACTTTAGTTTGAGGTATTATTTATTAAAATTTAGTGGTTATCCCACACATCTCCTTGGGACGGTTGGTGGGGGGTGGGGGGGAGGGAGGGACCAACCGACCGACCATCTGTTACCCGGTGAAGAATTATTTTTTTTTAACTGAAGATATTTGTTTTAGCTCATAAAATTCATACAAATTACCCGGTCAGAATATAATTTACATTGCTGGAATTCTTATAATTTGGTGATCATTTTGAATATAAACAACATATTTTTTGCATTAAACATACAATTTTTAGATAAAATGTTTAATCTGAGTAAGTATGTTATCTTTTGTCCAAAATATATGACATTTATATTCAAAATATTCCTGGTCTTACAAGGAATCCAGCAATGTCAATTATATTATCCTAACTTTAATCTGAGGTATTATTTAATACTAAATGTTAAAAACTCTTGAATGGAGGATTGGTGGGGGGTGGGGGGAGGGTTGGGACTGACCGCACGGTTGGAAGAGGGGGGGAGGCAAGGTGGGGTACTTTGATTGACAGATAGTGTTGAAGAATATATTTTTTTTTTTATTAACTGTAGATATTTGTTTTAGCTCATAAAATTCATACAAATTATCCGGCCAGAATATAATTTACATTGCTGGAATTCTTATAATTTGGTGATCATTTTGAATATAAACAACATATTTTTTGCATTAAACATACAATTTTTAGATAAAATGTTTAATCTGAGTAAGTATGTTATCTTTTGTGAAAAATATATGACATTTATATTCAAAATATTCCTGGTCTTACAAGGAATCCAGCAATGTCAATTATATTTTCCTAACTTTAGTTTGAGGTTATCCCACACATCTCCTTGGGACGGTTGGTGGGGGGTGGGGGGGGAGGGAGGGACCGACCGACCATCTGTTAGCTGGCTGTGTACTGTAGTGTGAGAGGGGGAGGGAGTTGAGTCCATTATTTGAATGGACATTAACTTGGCGACTGTATTTCTCTTAAGTATTAATTGTGTGCATGTACCATCATAAAATTAAGATGTTATTTTTACTACAACATAGTTATTTGTCGTCAAAAAGTGGAGTTTGGGGGTCGGGCTGGGTTCTATTGGAATTAATCCCATATGTTCTGTTATTCACTTAACGCGGTTTTCACTTAACGGACCCTCTGGGTTCAATTGACCGCGTTAAGTGGGGTACCACTATATTAATTGTGTGTGCATACAATTATAAAATTAAGATGTTATTTTTACGATAACATAGGTATTGTGTCGGTATTGTGTTGGAAAAAGTGGAGTTTGGGAGTCGGCCTAGTCTCTATTTCAATTATTCCCATATGTTCTGTTATTCCATTTACGCGTATCTAAATTTACGCGGACCTCCGCGAATTCAATTGACTGCGTAAATCGGGGTATTACTGTACATATATAAAATATACCTGTAAAGTATATACATAATATATCAGTATACAGTATCTCTTGTGCATTATGCAGAAGACCCGACAGCAGCACCCTCATCCACTACCTTATAAGATGTCCCCACACACAACGCTTCCGTGACGCCTGCTGGACCACCACTCCACGACCCCCTGACTCCCCATACTGGCCAGATATTTTGTAAATAATATTGATTATGTGTTAAAGGAATATCCTTCCTTCCTTAGGCTTTAGTAAGCCCCTTTATAATATTTATACTGTATATACTTGTCACACTTGCCAGATGCTTCTGGTGTCATTGTACAGGGGTACCTAGTGACAGCACTAGGATCCCGCTTCCTCTATCAAGGAATAAACAATTGAAATTGAATTGTAAACAGTACACAGTACATATACTGTATAAAATATACCAGTATATCAATATATAAAATATACCAGTACTCTATATATATAAAAAAAATATACCAGTATACACATTTATAAAATATACCAGTACATACATATATAAAACATACCAAAATATACATACAGTCGGCCCTTCACATAGGTGGGTTTAGCATACACGGATTCGCAAATATGCGGATTGCCCCGCCGGAGGAATATTCTGTACATTGAAGTAATTGAAGTAGAGTAGTACCCCGCTTAACGCGGTCAATAAAACCCACAGGGTACCGTGTTAAGTGAAAACCGCGCTAAGTGAACAACAGAACATATGGGATTAATTCCAATAGAAACTGGCCCGACCCCCAAACTCCACTTTTTGACGACACATAACTATGTTGTAGTAAAAATTTTATCTTAACTTTATGATGGTATGAAAAAACAAGTAATATAGAAGAGGTTAGGTTAGGAAAAATAAAGGTTAACATAGGAAAAATAAAGGTTAGGTTAGGAAAAATAAAAGTTAGGTGGAACACTTACGTTAGTAGAAGAGATGGGTCAGCGTATGGGGATGGAGGCTGGTTCCGAGGCAGAGGGCAGGCTACTGGCCCTCAGGTGAGTCACCATCACTGTCACCCACACTTGTTATGGCCTCCCTGACAAATCCCTCAAAGTCATCTTCACTGTCTCTACCTCTGTCACTATCACTGGCTTGGGCTGGCTGTGGTGGGTTGCGGGCGAAGAACTCGGTTATGCTTTTTTGACGGCTGGTGTTTATGTTGTCGTGATACACCGTGATGTACGGCTCCATAGCCTGCACCAGCCGGGTATGGAAGACTTCATAGCGGTCATCGTCATTGTCGCGGGAAAGGAAGGACTTCATTTTCTCTGCACACTCCATGGCACCCTTAATATCACTATGAGTTAAACTATGTTCTTCGGAGAATGACGCACCTTCTTCCTCCTCTTCACTGACGTGATCTTCTTCCAACATCTCGTCGGCAGTCACTTCAGGATCTCTGATCACCTCCAGGATGTCTTCGTTGGTGGTCTCGGAGAAGCCTTCAGCTGTAATATTGAGTGCAGCTTCTCTGGCAAGGTCCACTGCTACTGCAACAGTCTGAACCTCACCAGTCACAGGTTCACTCCTCCTCTCACCTGGTATGCCATGCAACACACGTCTCCATGCGTGACGAATCGTAGCAATAGACAGCAGATCCCATGCCTCCACCAAGAAGTCTACAGCTTATTTGACGTTAAACTTCTTCCAAAATTGTTTGACGAGAAGTTCTTGAGTCGCCACCTCTTGTTCCTTGTCCTCGTCGCTTTTACTCTCGCTGTCGGTGTCACCCAGCTTACGCAACTCATCCTTGGTGTTGGTAGAGTCGTTCAGGAGCTTGAACTTCTTTGCAGAGTACGCAGCTTTCACATTGCAGATCAACTCCTGGTCCATGGGCTGGATTAATGACGTCGTGTTGGGAGGAAGGAAGACCACTTTTACGTTGGGGTGACGATCCATAAGTAGGGGCGAGTGTCCAGGTGCGTTGTCAAGGAGCAACAAAATGTTGAATGGAACATTCTGTTGCTCGCATAATTTCTTCACGTCAGGAGCAAAACAGTTGTCAAACCAGAAGAGGGACAGAGATGAGGACATCCACGCCTTACGTGCGGTTAGCCAGTGGACATTAAGCTTGTTCATGTCCATATTCTTATAGGCGTGCGGCTTGCGGGCTGTGTGAATCACCGATAACTTTGGTTTACAGGTACCGGAGGCATTGGTGGTAAACAGGACGGTGATGCGTTCCTTCTGCATCTTCCGGCCCCGAATCTTGCTGGCATTCTTTACAACAAAGGTCTTGGACGGTAGCTTTTTCCAGAAAAGACCAGATTCGTCCGTGTTAAACACCTGGTCGTCGGTGTACTGTCCTTCCTCCATAATCTCACGTAAGAACGGAGGAAAATCTCTAGCCGCCACACGGTCAGCACTCGCTTCCTCACCACCAATGTTGATGTTGGTGATCTTGTTCCTCTTCTTAAACCTATGCAGCCAACCAGAGGAAGCATTGAAGGGTTTGGGCTCTGCAATTCCCAGCTTACGTGACACTGCTGCGTATAGCTCACGTGCGTACTCCTGCACTGAGCGCGTGTCCACCGCCATGTTGCGTCGCGCCTGACGAATCAAATAACTCACCAGCAAATTTTCCACTTTTGCCAGCACCCTGTTCTGGCAATACCTGATCGTTGAAGCACCTGCAGACTTTGTGATTTTCATGTGCTCTTTGATCTTGGCTGCATCCTTCTTGATAGTGCGAATCGTAGATTCGTTGACGCCATGCTGGCGCGCGAGATCAACTTGCCGTGTTCCATTCTCCAAATCTTGAATGATCTGGTACTTCACTTCGTAGCTTAGACCACGGCGTGTCTTCTTGGGCTTAGGGTGGCTGGGTCCAGGTAAGGAAAGGTCTCTCTCTGGTGGTGGTGGTGGTCCGGCGGAAGCCATTTCACAGAACAATGAGTTCACGTATACACGGAGCGGCCTGGAGGGATGAAACTGCCGCGGCTAGGTCAAGCGTCGTCTTTCCTCCCTCCCTCCCTCCCCCGGGTGGACACGTCATAATACTTTAAGCCAATTACAGCTAGCAGCAGAGGGGGGTAGGGATGCATGGCCAATCACAGTCCGATACGTCATATGACGTCAGTGATAACGCAACAAAGACACACACTGCGCAACCTTACCGCGCGGCTTGCCCAAGCGGAGGGAGGAGGCGGGAGCAGGCGGGTGGGGCGAATCTAAAAATAGTCTCGAGCCGGACACTCACCGCGTATATGTGGAAAAAACCCGCGTAAAGTGAAAGTTCGGCTCTGGCGAGGCACCGCGTATACGGTAAAACGCGCTAAGCGAAACCGCGTTAAGCGGGGTAATACTGTACATTCAAATTGAGCGCCATTCAAATTGCGCACCGCCCGCCACCCCACACACACACACGCGTCACGCCACCCCACGCTCCCTCACTCAGTCAGTCTCGCTGCAGCCATGCTTGTGTTGACATCAGCATTGTAGGTCGACCCTGATTTTTTTACCAAAAAATCGTTAATTTATGATATTCCTTATTTATAGGTTGACCCAAGTTTTTGAGGGTATTGGAACAACAAAACCTTCAGTAAAAACGCTCTACGTCCTATAAACTGAGGCTCGCCATGCCTGAAACACAGTGTGCCGAAGGCAAATTGTTTACCATTTATTATTACGACACTTTACACTGAAACGCGGGTAGTTTCAAGAAAAATATTGCATATTTCCATTCAAGTATTTATTCAAGTAAATTAGGAGGGAATATTATTGTAATACAACATTTTTCTAACTGAAAACCAGTACTGTACACTAATGCACAAAATTTTTTATCTCTTGAGCAAAATATATGACATTTATATTCAAATTATTGGCTGTCTTGCAAGGATTCCAGCAATGCAAATTATAATCTCCTAACTTTAGTCTGAGATAGTATATAAGATAAAAACTATTAGCTTAAATAAACCCCCGGCTGAGCAGATGGGGGAGGAAAGGACAGAGCCAGCCAGCCAGCGAGGGGTGGGGGGGTTGAGGTGATATGTTTGACAGTTTGAGCTGAAGGTCTCTGTGTGTTTATTTAACACTCCTACTACGCTTCTCCCATTTTAAAATACCAGTGAAATGACCTGGGAGAATATAATTAACATTGCTGTGATTCTTGTAAGACACTGATTTATTTGAATAGCAACATGCTCTAATTTGCACTAGACATAACAATTTTAGTACCATAATGAAATTAGTACATGTACACTCCAGCTTTGCACTAAGGTCATTTATTTCATTTAGTACAGTGTGTGTACTGTATGTAAATGGATGAAAATAAATGAAGAAATTTATGTAAATCTACCCAAAAATACAGTTGAAAGCTTTATACTGAACTGTATTTTAAAATGTACTACACAGTATTGTACACTACAGTTAACCCTCACTTTACGCGGTTAATGTAACCCGGAGGGTACCGCGGAAAGCGAGAAACGCGTAAAGTGAATAACATAACATATGGGATTAATTGAAATGGAGTCCAGGCCGATCCCCAAACTCCACTTTTTGGCGACATAACTATGTTGTAGTAAAAATAACATCTTAATTTTATGATGGTACATGCACACAATTAATACTTAAGAGAAATAGAGAAATACAGTCGCCAAGTTAATGTCCATTCAAATAATGGACACGACTCCCTCCCCCTCTCACACTACACTGCCAGCTCTTCCCTCTCTGAGAAATTTTTGGGGGAAAACCAGGTATAGTAATAAATAATACCTCAAACTAAAGTTAGGATAATATAATTGACATTGCTGGATTCCTTGTAAGACCAGGAATATTTTGAATATAAATGTCATATATTTTTCACAAAAGATAACATACTTACTCAGATTAAACATTTTATCTAAAAATTTTATGTCTAATGCAAAATATATGATGTTTATATTCAAAATGATCACCAAATTGTAAGAATTCCAGCAATGTAAATTATATTCTGGCCGGGTAATTTGTATGAATTTTATGAGCTAAAACAAATATCTTCAGTTAATAAAAAAAAAAAATATTCTTCACGACACTATCTGTCAATCAAAGTACCCCACCTTGCCTTCCCCCCTCTTCCAACCGCGTGGTCAGTCCCAACCCTCCCCCCCACCCCCCACCAATCCTCCCTTCAAGAGATGTTGGGTGAAAAATTTAGATTTTAACATTTTGTATTAAATAATACCTCAGATTAAAGTTAGGATAATATAATTGACATTGCTGGATTCCTTGTAAGACCAGGAATATTTTGAATATAAACGTCATATATTTTGCACAAAAGATAACATACTTACTCAGATTAAACATTTTATCTAAAAATTTTATGTCTAATGCAAAATATATGATGTTTATATTCAAAATGATCACCAAATTGTAAGAATTCCAGCAATGTAAATTATATTCTGGCCGGGTAATTTGTATGAATTTTATGAGCTAAAATAAAAATCTTCAGTTAATAAAAAAATAAAAATATTCTTCACACGGTAACAGATGGTCGGTCGCCGGTCCCTCCCTCCCTCCCCCCCACCCCCCACCAACGTCCCTACTAGATAAATGTGTGGGAATACCAGACTGTTTACCTTTTTAGTAATAAATAATAAATCAGACTAAAGTTAGGATAATATAATTGACATTGCTGGATTCCTTGTAAGACCAGGAATATTTTGAATATAAATATCATATATTTTGCACAAAAGATAACATATTTACTCAAGAGTAAACATTATATCTAAAATTTGTATGTCTAATGCAAAATCTATGATGTTTATATTCAAAATGATCATCAAATTGTAAGAATTCCAGCAATGTAAATTATATTCTGGCCGGAAAATTTGTATGAATTTTATGAGCTAAA
The DNA here is from genome assembly GCF_018991925.1 of Homarus americanus. Lineage (NCBI taxonomy): Eukaryota > Metazoa > Arthropoda > Malacostraca > Decapoda > Nephropidae > Homarus > Homarus americanus. The sequence continues at coordinate 17,756 of NW_024743673.1, forward strand.
TTAAAAAAAATTATACTTCACCGTGTAAAGGGGTACACCCACCGCGGAATGTGAGCATCCTGGGTTCTGGCAGGGCACTGCGTAAACGTGGAAACGCGGAATGTGGGACCGCGTAAAGTGAGGGTTGACTGTAATGTACGACATTTTTATCTCTTGAGCAAAATATATGAAGTTTATATTCAAATTATTGGCTGTCTTGCAAGGATTCCAGCAATGCAAATTATAATCTCCTAACTTTAGTCTGAGATATTATATAAAATAAACACCTTAAAGAATAAAGTTATCACCAATCTTTTGTCTGGGAACACATGGAGGGAGGTAGCCAGGGAGCATGGGGAGGAGGTGACAGAGTGTGGTGTTTGTTTATTTATTTGAGATAAGATGTGACAGTTGGCACTGAAGGCCTACGTGTTTATTTATCATTGCTTAAGAGTGACTAAGCTCTTCTCATAATTTGCCACTCAAACGACCTGGGTGAATATAACTTACATTGCTGGAATTCTTGTAAGATAGTGATTTATTTGAATACCTGTATAAACAATCTATATTTGCAATAGAAATAACAATTTAAGTACCGTAATCATTTACCGTATATCACGGCCTATAAGACGAAATTTGAACATTAAAAAAATCTGCCCAAAGTTAGGGGGTCGTCTAAACCACCAAGTTTAAAATTCTTACCTCTTAAATATTGTGGTTTAGTGTGTCAAGAGTGGTGATGAAAACATCGTAAGCCACTCACAAGGTCTTACCACTAATTATTTTATACTGAAACTTACGTTTGGCAAGCTGGATTCAAATTAAGATTACCGGTATATTAAAATAATAAAAATGTATTATAAACCTGTCTAACATACCGTAAAAGAGATTTATACCCCTATAATAAACACAGCTATCATCACACACCCCTCCCCACGCCCCCCCCCCCATTTGCCAGTGAGGAGCCGTGGAGGTGGTCAGTAATGCATACCGGTATCGGTATATTTACTCATAATAATATTTATCTCCTATAAATAATTGATTTAAATTTTATTTTTTTCCAAAGAATATTCAGTAAATGAGTGCATTAATTCTTGAAACTATCGACGGTTAATTACAGACGCTCAAGTGACGTCACCACTAGTGTTTACACTACACCAGCTGGTAATATTTGATGCCATTACTTGAAGTGAATTGGCCTTATTTTAAGTAACTAACTATAAATAAATACAAAAATTAAAAAAAAAGATCAAAACTGAGAAATAATATACTGTATGTATGTTGTGTTGTCAAAGTAAGAGGAACAATTGTGTAAGTACGTAATATTTTTTCACTCAAATCCTAATGAAACACTACTGGAGAACATTCCTTTGTCGCAAAACAGTTTATAAATTAAAGAAAATAATTACAGTGTGTTTAATATATTACAGTATATTATAAATAAATAAATAAAACAAATAATTCGGTAAATCTATTTAAAGTAAATGGAAAATAAGCAAACATGTTATTTACCAAGACCCTTCCGTCTGGCTCAGGGTGAGATGTAGGGGAGATAAAGAAGGCTATTTATAGCCCATCAGAAGTGACCAGTACCCTAATGCACCATAAATAATTCATTGAACATTCATTTTTTGTACATAGTATATTCAGTATATATATATATATATATATATATATATATATATATATATATATATATATATATATATATATATATATATATATATATATATATATATATATATATATATATATATATATATATATATGTGTAATAAATGTATGTAGTAAGTACATACTGGTAACCTTTTTCACTCAAATCCTAATGAAACACCACAATTAGAATACGGTGGTTGCTGTTGAACCACATGTTGTATAAATAGTCACACCACCGAGACGAGGGAACACTCCCAACACGCTTCAGTGACGTCACTAGTGTTTACACTACACCAGCGGGTATAATTTGATGACATTACTTGAAGTGAATTGGCCTTATTTTAAAAAATCAAGGATGGTTGGTAAAGGACTACTGAGTCAGTGGGTAAGTGTCACATTTGGGGTACTGGTCTTATACAGCAAATAGAGCTCAAAAGCTACTTTTTAAATGGAAATTTGGGGGGGGGGGCGTCTTATGCACCCCGCCACCTTATAGGCCGTGATATACGGTAGTACATGTACAATACAGGTTTGTTCCACGGTAAAATCTTTTGAACAACGAAAGAAAGCGAAAGTCATTGTTTTCGTCATGATTTTATCCCACTTTCCACTGTAATACGTACGTCATTTCAGCAAAAATATTACATTCCATATTTGTTTCTGAGAATATATTCATTCAGTCACAGTTAAGGTAAAATATACTTGTGATGTAATATTTAAATGAAAATACCCGGTATTTAGAAATACAGTACCAGTGGCCCTTCGTTTTTCGCCATTTACGAACTTTCATAGCGGGTTTTTTCCACGTATACGCGGTGAGTGTCCGGCTCGAGAGCTATTTTTAGATTCGCCCCACCCGCCACCCTGCCTGCCTGTTTTAGCTCATAAAATTCATACAAATTACCCGGCCAGAATATAATTTACATTGCTGGAATTCTTACAATATGATGATCATTTTGAATATAAACATCAAAGATTTTGCATTAGACATACAAATTTTAGATATAATGTTTACTCTGAGTAAATATGTTATTTTTTGTGCAAAATATATGACATTTGTATTAAAAATATTCCTGGTCTTACAAGGAATCCAGCAATGTCAATTATATTATCCTAACTTTAGTTTGAGGTATTATTTATTACAAAAAAGTTAAGTATTCTGGTTTTCCCACACATCTCCTTGGGATGGTTGGTGGGGGGGAGGGAGGGAGGGACTGACCGACCGACCATCTGTTACCCTGTGAAGAATATTTTTTTTTTTTTATTAACTGAAGATATTTGTTTTAGCTCATAAATTTCATACAAATTACCCGGTCAGAATATAATTTACATTGCTGGAATTCTTATAATTTGATGATCATTTTGAATATAAACATCATATATTTTGCATTAGACATACAAATTTTAGATAAAATGTTTTCTCTAGTAAATATGTTATCTTTTGTGCAAAATATATGACATTTATACTCAAAATATTCCTGGTCTTACAAGGAATCCAGCAATGTCAATTATATTATCCTAACTTTAATCTGAGGTATTATTTAATACAAAATGTTAAAATTTATTTTTTTCACCCACCCTTTCTCTTGAAGTGAGGATTGGTGGGGGGTGGGGGGAGGGTTGGGACTGACCGCGCGGTTGGAAGAGGGGGGGAGGCAAGGTGGGGTACTTTGATTGACAGATAGTGTCGTGAAGAATATTTTTTTTTTATTAACTGAAGATATTTGTTTTAGCTCATAAAATTCATACAAATTACCCGGCCAGAATATAATTTACATTGCTGGAATTCTTACAATTTGGTGATCATTTTGAATATAAACATCATATATTTTGCATTAGACATACAAATTTTAGATAAAATGTTTTCTCTGAGTAAATATGTTCTCTTTTGTGCAAAATATATGACATTTATATTCAAAATATTCCTGGTCTTACAAGGAATCCAGCAATGTCAATTGTATTATCCTAACTTTAGTTTGAGGTATTATTTATTAAAATTTAGTGGTTTCCCCCAAAAATTTCTCAGAGAGGGAAGAGCCGGCAGTGTAGTGTGAGAGGGGGAGGGAGTTGAGTCCATTATTTGAATGGACATTAACTTGGCGACTGTATTTCTCCATTTCTCTTAAGTATTAATTGTGTGCATGTACCATCATAAAATTAAGATGTTATTTTTACTACAACATAGGTATGTGCCTTCAAAAAGTGGAGTTTGGGGGTCGGGCCGGTTTCTATTGGAATTAATCCCATATGTTCTGTTGTTCACTTAACGCGGATTTCACTTAACGCGGGACCCTCTGGGTTCAATTGACCGCGTTAAGTGGGGTACAACTGTATCGTAGTTTTCTCTTGTTTCAAAATTAATTAACAAAGATTGATGTTTCAAATGTAATGAACAAAAATTTATGTCCAGTATCTATAAATTAACTTTAATAAATGAATACTTTGTTTTACATCATCCTGTGCTACCATACCATGGATTTGGCTACTTTGGGCTCGCAAGAGATCTGCCCTGGCAACTGTACCGACACTCACAGCTGGTGGTGTGTTGGTGCATCGTTTCCATTGTTTACTGGAAGTTACTAGTAAATATTTTTCAACCTAACGAAACTATTACCCATTTAGAGGTCGACCCTCAATTTTTGCCAAATAATTTGGTCTTAAAAACTCGAACTACACACAGGTATATACGGTAAATAAGGACATGGGGGCCAGGGGTGTTTTTAGGGAAGGGGGGGGGGGGCAGCAAAAATACGCGGATTTTTAACATTCACGGGTATCTCTGTTACCTAACCCCCGCGTATGTTAAGGGCCAACTGTATGTCGCTTTTGCGTTATCAGTGACATCATATGACGTATCGGACTGTGATTGGGCCACGCATCCCTACCTCCCTCCCCCGCTAGCTGTGATTGGCTTAATGTAATATGACGTGCCCTGCCACGGGAGGGAAGAAGTCGCTGACCTAGCCGAGACTGTCTCACTGTTCTCAGTTCTCAACGTATACAGTTCTCTCTTGTGCCCTCTATTCCCCTCACAATTCACAATGGCTTCTGCGGGACCCCCTCCACCAGAGAAAAACATTGAATTACCTGGACTAAGACATGATGATGTGAAGGAAATCATCGAGTTGGGGGAGAAACTTAAGCTCATCCATGCCAAGGACCCAAACAAGCATCGGTACGAAGCGTCTATTAACCATCTGACGAAATTTATGGAGCCGTATATCCAGATATGTATCGACAACATCAATGCTAGTCGTCAACGTAATATTGAGGACTTCCTCGCCCGCAACCCACCGCAACCACAGCCAGCCCAAGTCAGTGATAGTGGTATTGAGAGTGAGGATATGAACTTTGAGGGGTTTGTCTGGGAGGCCCTGCAAACCTCTGCGAGTAGTGAAAGTGATTCACCGGAGGGCAACTAATCTGCCCTCTGCCTCGGAACCAGCCGCCAGTCCCGTACGCCGACCCATCTCTTCTAATAACGTAAGTATTAAACCTAACCAAACCTTAATTTTTTCTAACCTAACCGAAGTGTTAAACCTTGATTTTTTTCTAACCTAACCTGACGTAAGTGTTAAACCTTGATTCTTCTTTTACCTGGTTCAGTATATTACAGTATTCACTTATTGATATTTTTCTTCAATATTATGTGTGTGTGCATACCATCATAAAGCTAAAATACTATTTTTATTACAACGTAGGTATTGTGTCTGAAAAAGTGTTTTTTGGGGGTCGGCCCAGTCTCTATTTCAATTACAGTTGGCCCTTAACATACCCGGGGGTTACGTAACAGAGATAGCCATGAAAGTTAAAATCTAGTATGTATGTAACCTTTACCCCCCATGTCCTTATTTACCGTATATACCTGTGTGTAGTTCGAGTTTTTAAGACCAAATTATTTGGCAAAAAATTGGGGGTCGACCTCTAAAAGGGGTAATAATTTCATTACGTTGAAAAATATTTGCCAGTAACTACCAGTAAACAATGGAAACGATGGCCAACGCACCACCAGCTGTGAGTGTCGGTACAGTTGCCAGGGCAGATCTCTTGCGTCATCATAGCAAGCCCAAAGTAGCCAAATCCATGGTATGGTAGCACAGGACGATGTAAAACATAAAGTATTCATTTATTAAAGTTTATTTATAGATACTGGACATAAATTTTTGTTCATTACATTTGAAACATCAATCTTTGTTAATTAAATTTGAAACAAAAGAAAACTACGATACCGTATTTTCATTAAAATATTACATCACAAGTATATTTTACCTTAACTGTGACTGAATGAATATACGTATTCTCAGAAATAAATATAGAAATGTAATATTGTTGCTGGAATGACGAACATATTACAGTGGAAAGTGGGATAAAATTGTGACGAAAGCAAATGACTTTCGCTTTCTTTCGTTATTCAAAAGATTTTACCGTAATCGCTTTTCGAATGGTTTTCAGTTAAAAAACTGTTGTACTCGTACTGTATTACAATAATATTCTATCCTATCATTAGCCTTATAATCCCACAACTGAAAACCATTCGAAAAGCGATTACGGTAACATCTTTTGAACGAAAGAAAGAGAAAGTCATTTGCTTTCATCACTTTCCACTGTAATACGTACAGTACTGTACATCATTTCAGCAAAAATATTACATTTCCATGTTCTCAGAAATAAATGGTAGTTTTGTTGAAACGTAATGTACAGTATTTAATATTAAAATGCAAAAATAGCTATAAAAACAATTAATACACCCTTAATGTACTGGCTGGCATCTCGTCCCTGGTCCCTGCTCCCGAGTCCAAGGTCACCACTCCTCCCAACTCGCTCCCTCCTCACCATCACTACTGCCGACAACGAACACAAATGTTTTGTGAATAACTGCACCTCCACTTCCTATGTACAGTACTGAACTGTACTGTGCTGTGCATTTTTACAAACAATAAACATGGCAAGAAAAGCTAATAAAAAAAAAGAGATTATAATTTCACTTTACTGTACAGTACCTATCCTTGGCGACAGGACGGGGGTCCTCGGGCTCATCGTCACTCAATTCCATAATGGGTGGTGAAGTTGGGGCGACGGTGGATTCAGCTGCTTCCTCACTGCCGCCAGTGATTGATGGTGTTAAATCTCTCCTTCGGTGTTCAAAGAACATGGTGATGGGGAGTTGTCGTCTCTTTCATTCATTTCTTCCATGATGTTTTTGTATGGAGCGAAAACGTCATCCATCCCTCGCATGAATTTCAGGGCACGCACCATGGAGGGGTCCATACTATAGGCCAGGTTTTTCAGTGCCTCAATATTCCTGGTCATCTCTCCCAACTTCTCCAACGTTATTTCTTGGTGCTCTTCCTCATCCTCTTTCCCTTCCTCTTCCTCTTCCTTGCCTGAGTCTACTAACTCCTGTATATCCTCCTCGGTCAGCTCAATGTCGTGCTCTTCAATTAGCCCCTAATCTCGTCCTCTGCCATGTCCTGGAAGCCTTCAGCAGCCACTTTCCTTGACAGTGCCAGGGTCTTTCTGAATATTTTCATTTAAATCCATCAAAATCATTTTCCTTGTCATCGTCTTAAGCACCAAACAGCTACTCCCAGTCTTCTCCTTGAACAGGGCTAGAGGGTACGTGTTTTTCGAATCGTTTTCAATTAAAAAAATGTTACAGCACATGTATATTTTACCTAAACTGTGCCTGAATGAATATATTCTCAGAAATAAATAGTAGTTTTGCTGAAACGTGATGTATTTCAATGTAAAATAGGATAAAATACATGACGAAAACAAAAGACTTTACCTAACCTTCCAATGTTCAAGAGATGTTACTCGTTTTTTAATAGTTTTCGGTTAAAATACTGTTATATTACAATGATATATTCATACTGTGCTTGATATACTACATTCACGGAAATGTAATATTTTTGCTGAAATGACGTACGTATTATAGTGGAAAGTGGGATAAAATCGTGACGAAAACAATGACTTTCGCTTTCTTTCGTTCAAAGATTGTTGCATCGTTGAAATGGCTCAAACTGCTGCATCGCCAAGCACCAGGACAGAAGCTATTATTGCAATACAACAGTTTTTAACTGAAAACCATTCGAAAAGCGATTACGGTAACATCTTTGAACGAAAAGAAAGCGTCATTGCTTCGTCACTTCACTGTAACACGACGTCATTCCCAGCAAAATATTACATTTCATTCTCAGAAATAAATAGAAGTTTTGCTGGAAACGTAATGCATTTCAATGTAAATTAGGATAAATCTACAGAAACAAAAGACTTTACCTAACCTTCATCGCTAAGATATGTTAATAGTTGTTTTTAGTAGATAAGAGAAAGAGATTGACCCAACTGAGCCAATGATGGGTCTTGCATACATGGGCCCAGTTGGGTCAATCTCTTCATAAACCATTCAAATGGTTAGTTTCTTTACTAAATCCCCAGTTGGCAACATTTCTAACCCAATATCAAGAATAATATGGATCTGGGTTGATAAACTCACTAACTTACACACATTAATCATGATTTTAAACTGGCTGGCTTTGATGTAACGTCACTTTTAAAGGTCCTAGTTGATGATTTACTAGAGTTCCCTGCATTCCTGGATAACATTTCTACTGCCTGCCCTCGAAAGACGACTTCATCGCACCCTATCAAACTATGTATTAAGGATTGCAAATTGAATTCAATGGGTATTATGCTAAAAAAATTTGGTATGGGCAATGGGTAATCCACTTTCACCTGCATACAACCTATATATGGAATTCTTTTGAAAGAAACTATTATAATATTTACCACCTCAGCAGTCTGGCTTAGATATGTTGATGATGCATTATGTCCTGGGCCATGTAATGAGGACCCAAAAGCTTCCTGCCACAACTTAACAACTTAGCCCCCCGATCAAATCGTGGAATTAGGAGCATGACTGTAATCATTCCTAGACTGTCTGATACACAGAATAGGTAACATTTTTAAGTTCAGTATTTATAGAAAGCCAACTAATGTGTGTTCATACATTCAATTATTATTCTGTTCCAATTCATAATAAAGTCAAACCAGTCAGTATTTTCATCAATGTTTACGTATTGAGAATTTGCAGTCCGAATTCATCGATGAGGAAAATACAAATATATATATAATATTGGTTCAGTCCTTAAATAATTCTAGATCTTCATAGACAAATGCTTAAACATTACTAAGAAAACTTTTTATAGAACTGATCCTGGCCCACCCATGACCATAAGAATATCTTATTTACTACTACAAAAATTTCACACACATTCCTGCACAGCCAAACCCGAACGTCAATGGCATTTAAAACTCATACTGTTAAACAAATGTTAATCAAGAACTCCCCCAACAACACAATTGGTTGCATTTATAAAGTTCCTGCAAGCAATGTAATATGTTTTACTTAGGCCAGACAGGTAAAGATCTTGCAACTAGACTCAAACAACACAAATACAGTGTTAGACAGGTTGTGAATCCAATGCTCTGTTTGTTTATCGAGGATAAATGCTAACAGATTGACTGGGATAATGCCTCCCTCAATATTACCATGTAATCCAATTGATAGTAGAACATCATAGAACGGTCTTATTAAACATACCGAAGCATTCAACATGAATTTGAGTAACGTGTATGCCGGACAATTTTTGTAATTAAAGTATCGTGATCAGGTATAGCTGCCACTTGACCATCTGACCTGACCACCAACCGTCGTGTGCTATTTAAAGACAAGTAGGTCATTACCTAACAATACCTGACCATTGTGGGACTAACTCACCTCCTGTATATATACACCTTGGTTTTGTATTACTCTAGTCTGTACTCACTCCCTTGGAGATGTGAATTACACGAAAGCTGCTTGGGAACTTCTGTGTTTTCTTCTTTCTTGTGGGTTAATAGCATATATATATATATATATATATATATATATATATATATATATATATATATATATATATATATATATATATATATATATATATATATATATATATATATATATATATATATATATATATATATATATATATATATATATATATATATATATATATATATATATATATATATATACAGTTGGCCTCATAATATTGCTGGTTAATGTAAATCTGGAGGGTACCAAGGAAAGTGAATAACATAACATATGGGATTAATTGAAATGGAGTCCTGCCGATCCCCAAACTCACTTTTTGACGACAATAATAACTATGCGTTGTAGTAAAATATTATCTTAACTTTTAAGATGGCATGCACACAATAAACACAATTAAGAGAAATATCAATAATATTAGGTTTTAACACTTACATTAGTAGCAAAATTATACGGGGCACACGATGGGCGTTGGTTCCAGGCAGAGGGCATTATTGGCCCTCACCTGTATCACTTGTATCAATTGTATCATTATCCACCACAGAGGCTTCAGAAATTTCTTGTCAAACCCAAAGTTCATATATAAGTCCATATCCTCACTATAATTATCACTATCACTGACTTAGCTGGCTGTAGGTGGCGGTGAAGAACTGGTCATGTTTTTGATGATCGATGACCTTAGCGCATTTAATATTTCGGGCGCCTCTTACACAACATGGCGGATGGCGGAGGCTTAATTAAAATGGCGCGTCATAGCCGCCTCCGCATAATGGGGTTCACTACCGCGGAATGAAAATGTTAGGTTCTGGAAAAGGCAATGCGGCACGGTGAAACGCGAATGCGGACCGTAATATGAGGACCAACTGTGGTGTGTGTATATATATATATATATATATATATATATATATATATATATATATATATATATATATATATATATATATATATATATATATATATATATATATATATATATATATATATATATATATATATATATATAAATATATATATATATATATATATATATATATATATATATATATATATATATATATATAATAGTATTACCCGCCAACGCGGTTTCATTACGCGTTTTATCATACGCCGCCAGAGCTGAACTTCACTTAACACGGATTTTTTCCACATATACGCAGAATATAATTTACATTGAATTCATATAGATCATTTTGAATATAAACATCATATATTTTGCATTAGACATACAAATTTTAGATAAAAATTTTTCTCAGAGTAACTATGTTATCTTTTGTGCAAAATATATGACATTTATATTCAAAATATTCCTGGTCTTACAAGGAATCCAGCAATGTCAATTATATTATCCTAACTTTAGTTTGAGGTATTATTTATTAAAATTTAGTGGTTATCCCACACATCTCCTTGGGACAGTTGGTGGGGGGTGGGGGGGAGGGAGGGACCGACCGACCATCTGTTACCCGGTGAAGAATTATTATTTTTTTTATTAACTGAAGATATTTGTTTTAGCTCATAAAATTCATACAAATTACCCGGTCTGAATATAATTTACATTGCTGGAATTCTTATAATTTGATGATCATTTTGAATATAAACATCATATTTTTGCATTAGACATACAAATTTTAGATAAAAATTTTTCTCAAATTAACTATGTTATCTTTTGTGCAAAATATATGACATTTATATTCAAAATATTCCTGGTCTTACAAGGAATCCAGCAATGTCAATTATATTATCCTAACTTTAATCTGAGGTATTATTTAATACTAAATGTTAAAAACTCTGGAAGGGAGGATTGGTGGGGGGTGGGGGGGAGGGTTGGGACTGACCGCGCGGTTGGAAGAGGGGGGAGGCAAGGTGGGGTACATTGATTGACAGATAGTGTCGTGAAGATTATTTTTTTTTTTATTAACTGAAGATATTTGTTTTAGCTCATAAAATTCATACAAATTACCCGGTCAGAATATAATTTACATTGCTGGAATTCTTATAATTTGATGATCATTTTGAATATAAACATCATATATTTTGCATTAAACATACAAATTTTAGATAAAAAAATTTCTCTAGGTAACTATGTTATCTTTTGTGCAAAATATATGACATTTATATTCAAAATATTCCTGGTCTTACAAGGAATCCACCAATGTCAATTGTATTATCCTAACTTTAGTTTGAGATATTATTTATTAAAATTTAGTGGTTTTCCCCCAAAAATTTCTCAGAGAGGGAAGAGCCAGCAGTGTAGTGTGAGAAGAGGGGGAGGGAGTTGAGTCCATTATTTGAATGGACATTAACTTGGCGACTGTATTTCTCTATTTCTCTTAAGTATTAATTGTGTGCATGTACCATCATAAAATTAAGATGTTATTTTTACTACAACATAGGTATGTGCCTTCAAAAAGTGGAGTTTGGGGGTCGGGCCGGTTTCTATTGGAATTAATGCCATATGTTCTGTTGTTCACTTAACGCGGATTTCACTTAACACGGGACCCTCTGGGTTCAATTGACCGCGTTAAGTGGGGTACAACTGTATATATATATATATATATATATATATATATATATATATATATATATATATATATATATATATATATATATATATATATATATATATGTGTGTGTGTGTGTGTGTGTGTATATATATATATATATATATATATATATATATATATATATATATATATATATATATATATATATATATATATATATATATATATATATATATATATGCAAGTAAATCACTGTAGGTGCGCGTGATCTAGGTATATGCTGATAACCACAAGGAAAGAAGAAAACACGAAGTTCCCAAAGCGCTTATCATGAGAAATGGCCAAAACTATAAATTTAAGGTATATAGAAAGCCCACACAGGTAGACAGTTTCATTCACTTTTTATCCAATCACCTTGAGTCTACCAAAATGTCAGTTTTTTCTGCTATGTTCCTAAGATGTCTGCGTATTTGTGACTCTGAATTTATTGACGATGAATTTAAACACATTCGTTCTATTGCACAGAAACTTGGGTACCCTTCTGGGTTTGTTGATCGTTGCTTTAAAAGGGCTAAAAAATCCTTTCATTCCTCTCTAACCAGACAAGTTCCTACACTTAAGAATATTTTGACTCTGCCCTATCGTGATGAATTTGTCCCGTTAGTTCGGTCCCTCAAGCTTCTAAATATTAATGTTGTTTTCAAGTATGACTCAACCATTACCAATATGTTAATAAGGAATAGCCTAAGTTTGAATGTAAATGGAAGTGTTTATTGTATTCCATGTAGCAAATGTAATTGTAATTATGTAGGTCAGACAGGAAAAACACTGCAGCTCAGAATCAAACAACATAAGTATAATATCAGAACTGCATCTGAAAGCAGTGCCTTGTTCGTTCATGTTGGGAATAATAATCACCCATTGCTTGGGAAAAAGCTTAGAAGTATTCAAATCATCTTGTGTCACAGAAAGACTTCTGGTTGAAGCTAGTTTGATTAAGGAATTAAAATCAATAAACCTTAGTGATGGTCAGTTCAAAACTGATAATATGTTACATAAATTTATTTGTCAGTGGCCCAAGGTTAAAAATGCTTTGAAACCTTTGATCTTGATGTATGACAGTTATTTTGTGTCCCTTTTCTGACCTGACCTGTCTAGTCACGTCACCACCCTTCTTTGCTCCACGGGTTGTGTTGGTGTGGGATTAGTGGATGCATCATTGTCACCTGACCTCATGTTTTAGGTCACCCTGTACGCCTCTCTGTCCATGTAATCCAGTTGCCTCTGAAGATGTCTTGAATAAAGACGAAAGCTAAGGTACTCCGTTGTTTCCATTTTCCGTGGGATTTTATCAAGATTTATCTATCCACGTTTTCATTGGATATATATATATATATATATATATATATATATATATATATATATATATATATATATATATATATATATATATATATATATATATATATATATATATATATATATATATATATATATATATATATATATATATATATATATATATATATATATATACACACAACACACACACACACGTTCTTGGAGACGTGGCGTTAACTGAAATGGACGTTGTCCGATCATCACTAAACTTTTATTTATACTTATGTATGTGGAATACTATAAACGTACATATATACTATTACTGTTAAATCACTAATGTAATGTGATACAGGTGATTAATTTTATCTCTTGTGCAAAAATACATGACATTTATATTAAAATTATTCACTGTTTTACAAAGGACTCCAGCAACGCCGAGCAGATGGGGGAGGGGTGAGGAAGCGAGGCGTGGGGAGGGAGGTAGTACGTTTGACAGTTGGCACAGGTCCAGGTCTAACGTGTATATTTATCAGTTCTTGTGACTAAGCTTCTCTCTTATAAAAGCCAGTGAAATGTCCTGTGAATATAATTAATATAATGGGATTCTTATAACATACGATTAATTTGAATATAAACATGCTATAATTTGCACTAGACAAAATAATTTAGTACTGTAATCAAATTAGTACATGATACACTACAGCTTTGCACTAACGTCATTTATTTCTATTATGTTTCTTTTAGTGTGCATGTAAATGGATGAAATTAATGAAGAAATTCATGTAAATCTACCCAAAAAATAGAGATGAAAACTTATTTATAAATGAACTGCAGTACTGTACACTAATGTACAATAATTTTTATCTCTTGAGCAAAATATATGATGTTTATATTCAAATTATTGTCTTGCAAGGATTCCAGCAATGCAAATTATAATCTCCTAACTTTAGTCAGAGATATTATATAAGATAACAACTGCAAGCCTAAAGCCTGGCTGGGGACTGACGGCTCCGCCACCCAGGAGAGGTGGGGGGAGTTGAGGTGATAAGTTGAGGTGAAGGTCTCTGGTTTATTTAACAGTCCTACCAAGCTTTCTCATTTTAAAATGCCAGTGATATGACCTAGGAAAATATAATTAACATAGCTGGGATTCTTGTAAGATACTGATTTATTTGAATATAAACATGTTGTAATTCAACTAGACATAACAATTTTAGTACCGTAATCAAATTAGTACATGTGCACTCCAGCTTTGCAATTAATTTATTTTACGTTTTTGGTATGGTGTGTGAATGTAAATGGATGAAAATAAATGAAGAAATTTATAAATCTACCCAAAAACAGTAGAAAAACGTTTTATAAAATGTACTAAGTGTTGTACACTAATGTACTACATTTTTATATCTTTATAAAAATATATGACGCTTATATTCAAATTAATTTCTGTCTTGCAAGATTTCAGCAATGCAAATTATATTATCCTAACTTTAGTCTGAGATATTATATAAAATAAACATAAAGAAATCACCAATCTTTATCTTGAACACGAGGGTGGAAGACGGGGAGGTGAGGTGACAGAATATCTGCATTTGTTTGTTTATTTATTTGAAACAAGATTTGTGTTGGCGCTGAAGGCCTGCCTGCATGTTTATTTATCATTACTTAAGAGTGACTAGCTCTTCTCATAATTATCCACCCAAACGACCTGGGTGAATATAACTTACATTGGAGGATTTTGTAGGATAGTAATTCATTTGAATGTTTTTTTCAATTTAAATTTTAATTGTTTATTCCTTGATAGAGAGCGGGATCCTAGTGCTGTCACTTGGCACCCCATACCATAACATCAGAAGCAACCCAGTGTCACAAGTATATACAGTACAGTACAGTCATCCCTGGTTATCGCGCCTAATTGGGGATCCCGCCGATAACGAAAGTACAGAACCTATGGGATTTATTCTAATTGGTTCCAGGCACCCAAGACCAACCCTAAGTTTCCCATTTTACGACCATTTACACCCATAAATATTTATACCCACTGCATGTGTTCTGGGTATCAGTTCTATCTACAGGAGCGAACACAAACAACTGTAGAGTTTTTTGAGGTTC
>NW_024743674.1:0-2341 GCF_018991925.1 Homarus americanus
ACCGCCAGGCAGGCGGAGGTGTTGCTGGCTGCGGCTGTATGTAGAAAGAGAGACAGATCACCACGAGGTCAGGTCTTAAATAGCGGGGGTAGGCGTGGCTTAGCAGTTGACCCCCGCTCCGTGGTGTATGGCGGCGCTGGTTGACCTAGACCACGAGGCATACACTGGGGAATTGGTGGGGTCGGCTAGGCAGCGACAAACAGCGTTTGTAGGGGAGAATTCCACTACAATATATATATATATATATATATGTATATATATATATTATATATATATATATATATATATATATATATATATATATATATATATATATATATATATATATATATATATATATATATATATATATATATATATATATATATATATATATATATATATATATATATATATATATACATACATACATACATACATATACTCGTGTATAGTTCGAGTTTTTAGGCAAAAAATTGGGGGTCGTCCTATACATGCGTAATAGTTTTGTTAGGTTGAACCCATGCATGTTGGGAAGGGCGAGGAGCAACTTTTAGCTTCAAACATGAAAAATATTTACCATTTACTGCCAGTAAACAATGGAAACGTAAAATATGTACCAATTAGTAATGAAAAGTTGTGCAGTTCCTTCAATAAATGAAGCTCACCAACTTACAATAGGCTAAATTACCTTACAACGTGCTTTCAGTAGTCTATGTTGAAGTTCTTAGCACAGGCTAACTTATCATATCATATACGGTATCACAGTTCTCATTGATCTACAAAAAATACCGGTAATAAAAACCTTTTCGATATTTCACACTTAATATAATACCCGGAAATCTACTTCAACCTCCTATTGTTTACAACAATGCATGACGCATCACGCACCAGCTGTATCAGCTAGACGGTACACGTGTTTTTCGAATCGTTTTCAGTTAAAAAACTGTTACATCACATGTATATTTTACCTTAACTGTGCCTGAATGAATTTATTCTCGGAAGTAAATAGTAGTTTTGCTGAAACGTGATATATTTTAATGTAAAATAGGATAAAATACATGACGAAAACAAAAGATTTTACCTTACCTTCCGATGTTCAAGAGATATTACTCGTTTTTTTAATAGTTTTTGGTTAAAATATTGTTATATTACAATGGTATTCTATTCATTCTGTGCTTGATATAATGCATTCACGGAAATGTAATATTTTTGCTGAAATGATGTAGGTATTAGTGGAAAGTGGGATAAAATCGTGACGAAAACAATGAGTTTCGCTTTCTTTCGTTCAAAAGATGTTACCGTAATCGCTTTTCGAATGGTTTTCAGTTAAAAATTGTTGTATTACGATAATATTCTATCCTAATTGACTTGAATAAGTACTACGATACCATATTTCTGAATATTTTCATTAAAACCCATCAAAATCATTTTCCTTGTCATCGTCTGCAGCACCAAACAGCTTCTCCCAGTCCTCTCCTTGAACAGGGCTAGAGGGTACGCATTTTTCGAATCGTTTTCAGTTAAAAAACTATTATATCACACATATATTTTACCTAAACTGCGCCTGAATGAATATATTCTCGGAAATAAAAGTAGTTTTGCTGAAACGTGATGTATTTCAATGTAAAATAGGATAAAATACATGACGAAAACAAAAGACTTTACCTAAGCTTCTGTTCTTGAGATGTTACTCGTTTTTTTTAATAGTTTTCGGTTAAAATTCTGTTATATTACAATGATATTCTATTCATACTGTGCTTGATATAATACATTCACGGAAATGTAATATTTTTGCTGAAATTACGTACGTATTAAAGTGGAAAGTGGGATAAAATCGTGACGAAAACAATGACTTTCGCTTTCTTTCGTTCAAAAGATGTTACCGTAATCGCTTTTCGAATGGTTTAGTTAAAAAACTGTTGTATTACAATAATATTCCCTCCTAATTGACTTGAATAAATACTTGAATGGAAATATACAATATTTTTGTTGAAACTACCCGCGTTTCAGTGTAAAGTGTCGTAATAATAAATGGTAAACAATTTGCCTTCGGCACTCGTGTTTCATGCACGGCGAGCCTCAGTTTATAGGACGTAGAGCGTTTTTAGTGAAGGTTTTGTTGTTCCATTACCCTCAAAAACGTGGGTCGAACTATAAACGAGGAATATCGTAAATTAACGATTTCTTGGTCAAAAAATCAGGGTCGACCTATAAACGAGGGGGGGTTATAGACGAGTATATATATATATATATATATATATATATATATATATATATATATATATATATATATATATATATATATATATATATATATATATATATATATATATATATATATATATATATATATATATAT